>NC_022009.1:111797242-111800163 GCF_000317375.1 Microtus ochrogaster
GTATTAGATTTTGAAAAGAGGTCATGCTGGAATTCTGTCCCACTTGAGATTTCCTGAAGCGTCTCCTTATAGAATTTCAAATACGTGGCTGGGTGTGTTCCCTGACTATCATTGCATGCTTAAGAAACTGAGACAGGAGGCTTGATGTGAATTTCAGGCCAAGCTGGTCTATGGCATGAGACTCTCATCCCCCAAACGAAAACAAAATAAAACTGCTGGGTTTTTGTTTGTTTCATTTATTTATTTTTTGAGACAGGGTTTCTATGTGTACCTCTGGCTGTCCTAGAACTTCCTCTGTAGACCAGGCTGGCCTTGAACTCTAGGAGAACCGCCAACTTCTGCTTCCCTGAGTGCTGGGATTAAAGGTGTACACCACCACCACCCAGCAAAACTGCTGTTCAAAAGATTTTAAAATGTATCTGTTTGCTTTCAGCTTTCTGCTTGGGAAATAAGAAGCTTCCTCCTAAATAACATAATCAGGGCCAGGAGGAGGACAGACGGTAACACAGCCTGCCTAGCGGGATGGAGCGCTGTTAGTAGTTCCAGGGGATCCACCAAGGCCGTTTCCGTGACCAAATGCTCACTACGAGAGCTGTCCCTTCCGAAGGCTGGGTTCGCTAAGCCAGTCCTTCAGATGAATGGCTCACGGGAGTCTGTGCTTCGGCCCAGCTCGAACCATAGATGCACAGATGAGGTCTTGGCTTCCTCCGTTCCTCCTTGTAATTCTTCTGTCTAGGTCCAGTGGGCAGCCAGCTGGATGTAGGTAACATCTTACTCCTCGCCCTCATGAAGATTCCATTGTTCTCCCTCAGCAGTTCCGAGACAGAACCAAACCCCTGGCCAGCTAAGGGGCTACGCTTGGCCAGTGCTACACGCCATAAGTGAGCACCAATGTAGCTTGCAAAGCAGTCCACTGGGTAAGCTATCCAGAGTACAGCAAACTGCTGGGCTTGGGGCAGAGGAACCCGAGGCTAGCCCCACGGGTACTTTCAGACTCTGCAACTAAGACACTCGCTGTGTGGCCCTGGCCCACCACTTGCCCCTCTGTGTCTAATTCATCTTTGACAAAGCAGGAATTTGACGCTGTGTGCCTGTCTCCCAGGGATGTGTGTGAACCAGTGTTTGGAGAGTCTTGTTCAGTCGGAAGGGCAAATAAATGTGCTGAGCTCTGTGGCCTGCCCTGGTGCTGCTACCTCAGGGCTGGCCTTTCAGGGCACGCATGTGTAAACACAGGGCCATGTAATCAACCTGATGCTGGGTCAATACTGGCTGTACTGAGGCACAGGCTAAGAGGAGCCAGAGAAACATCCTGGGGCTTGGGAGAACAGCCCTTTTCTCTGGCTCCTTATTTTAAGATTAGAATCCCTGAGCAAATGTAGACCATATTCAGGGCTGCTGGGTTTCAGTCATACACAAGGTACACAACGTTACCTGTGGCTGGCATTTATTTTCTGAGATGTTATAAGTAGGCAGAGACTGTGGGCCTTTTTCTAGGTTCTCCGGGCACATGTCAAATGACCCCCATAAAATTATTTGCTATATTAATAAAAACACAGAGGACAACTCAACATACATTTGTGTCAGAGTCTTGAAGGCTGTCAGAGCAAAGTGTGACAGAAAACTATGATTTTTTATTTTTTTAAAATAAGAATAGGGCCGGGCGGTGGTGGCGCACGCCTGTAATCCCAGCACTCAGGAGGCAGAGGCAGGCGGATCTCTGTGAGTTCGAGACCAGCCTGATCTACAAAGGGAGTTCCAGGACAGGCTCCAAAACCACAGAGAAACCCTGTCTCGAAAAAACAAAAAAAAAATAAATAAAATTTAAGATTTGTTCGTGTGTGTGTGTGTGTGTGTGTGTGTGTGTGTGTGTGTGTGTACCACATGCATGAAGAGACCAGAAGAAGGTGTTGGGTCCTGAAACTGGGGTTACAGTTTCACAGTTATGAGCCATGAAGTGAGCACTGGGTGCTGAACTCGGGTCCTGTACAGGGACAACAAGTACTCTAGCCGTCTTTCCCAGCTCTAACAAGCAAACAACAAGACAGTTTCTAGCACACCCTGTCTCAAAAGGAACAAAAACTGTATCCTAAGAAAGGTAAAACATCCAGCCAGGGATGCAGCTCAGGGGGTAGAGGGCTCGTCTAGACACAGGAACCCTGTATCTGCATTCACCACTGTGCAGCCAGGCTCGGTGGCTCACACCTGTAATCCCAGACAGGCCATCTGCCTGGGGCTTAGAAACCCTGTCTCTCAGAAACACACAAACAAATAAACCCCCAAACACCCTAGCTAAAGAGGAAATGTTTGCAGTTTTGCTGATAACCATTAGGAGCCTGGTCTGCTTGCTATTTTGTGACTAGTGGCCAACAGTCTCCTTTCCTGCCCTCCCATCGGTTACCCTCCCTGCCTCTCAGGAACAAGTTAGAGTGGTTTATTGAAAAATGGCAGCTGTTTTAAAACTTCTCTACCCTCTGAGGTGTCACGAGTCTGGAGTGCCTAAGAGAGTGACTGAAAAGTAACAATACAAGCAAGGCCTTGGGAGATAAGTCTTTCCACTTTGTAGGCTCAGAACCCTGTTCCAGGCATTATGGACTTCCAGGTGGTGTCAGTGGGCAGGAAAGAGATCCAGTAGGAATGTAAGTGACCATTGGCTGGCAATAAGTTTTGCAATAAGTCCCCCAACTCTGTGGGAAAGAGCCTCCTCTAGAAGGCCTGGGGGGAGAGCACAGTGGGATTCCGCGGGCACAGCATCCTATGACCACGTGCTTGACTGGCTACATATGGAATTTTCTCAGAGGCTTCCTGGCAAATTCCAAGGGCAAGAGGTGTAAGAACTGCAAGAACAGAACGCAGGCTGCTGCTGTTCCCTCTGGCCGGTGTCTGTTCTCTGTCCATCCCAGGCCTCATGTGACTTTTTTTTT
>NC_022009.1:111800454-111802011 GCF_000317375.1 Microtus ochrogaster
ATGGGCTCTTGGAAGAGTCTATTCCCAGCAGCACAGGCCTCCAGGAGCCCTCTGACCTTGCCTTTACCCTGATTTCTGCAGAACCCATATAGCAGTGTTGTTTGATTGTAGACATGTTTAGTGCTAACCACTGGGATTGGACAAACCGATCCGCCCCCTCTCAGCAGCTATTGGTTGCTTACAGTTCTTTATTTGGGTGGTGACCATGTGAGATTTCCCCACCCACTTTAATGTCAACTGGTGGTGATGTTACACAGGTCTTCATTAGGATTTCATGGGTGCAGCTTCCCTAGAGCAGACACCCCGGGTCCTCTGGCTCTTAAGTTCTTTCTGCACCCTCTTCCTCCATGTTCCCCGACCTCAGATGTGGGGTTGTGTTGTAAATGTATCAAGTCGGGCTGAGCACCCCTGATGAGCCGTCCTTTTCAGTTTGACCAGTTGTAGGTCTCTGCAACAGTCTCTGTCTACTGCAAAAAGGAGCTTCCTCGATGAGGAATGAGAGCTACGCTTAATGGTGGATGAGAGAATAAATGTTCAAAACATAGTTAGGGCAGAAGTGATGGTGCACACTTTTAATTCCAGCACTTGGGGGGCAAAGGCAGGTGGATGTCTGTGAGTTCCAGACCATCCAGGATACACAATGAGACCATGTCTCAAAAAGTTAAATTAAAAAAAAAATAAATAGGAGGAAGGGAGGGAGGGAGGGAGAGAGAGAGAGGGAGGGAGAGAGATAGAGAGAGAGGAATTAAACTGCTTAGGTACATGGCAATAGTGGGTCTTTATCCTGATTTCTACCCTGGAACTCTGGATCACACTGGTGCTTGGTTTTATTTATTTTTCTTCACAGTGAGGTCCTGTCTCCAAAACTCAGAACAATCACAACATAAACAAGCAACCCCAGAACAAAACATAACAAAAACCCTAAGCAACAACAACAACAAAGTAATCATTAAGCACGGGCTTGGAAGGCAGTCTACGTGCTGGGACTAGGGCCACTCGTTCTTAGCAGGATCTGTTTTCAATTGAGTGTCATCTCATGAATAAATGAACCCGAGCTGCTGGGAGTTTCCTCCGGGGTTGTCTTGTCCCACAGTGAGAGGGATGAGCTACAACTGCCCAAAGACTCTGCCAAGCTGTTAAGGTGTACAAGTCCGGCTGGGAGGCAAGGTGAGGGGTTGTCAAATGCTTCCATGCTCCCCTGGGCCAACCATTTCACTCAGGGGTGCTGCAGGATTTCAGTCCTGTTGGCACTTCACCCACTGGAAGGGATCCCCTGCACAGTGGTTTCCACACACCAGATGTGGTGGCCAAGGTGCAGGCGGGGCCTCGGTCGGCCCATACCGTGCCTGTGCTCACATCAGCACAGCCCCTCTGCTCTCCCAGAAAGCACATCCATTGGCCAGGAGAACACTGTTAGTAGTAGTGAATGCTTCAATTCCAGCACAGAGGCAGAGGCAGATGGAGTTCTATGATTCTGAGGTCAGCTTAGTCTACATAGATCCAGGACAGCCAGAGGCAAATAGTGAGGTCCTGTCTTGAAAAAGGAAGGAAGGAAGG
>NC_022009.1:111802799-111814299 GCF_000317375.1 Microtus ochrogaster
AAACTATTTTGCTATTTCCTTTATTTAATTCAGCTGGTATTAAGAATTATCCTCTTTGATAAGTAGCCTGAACTGCCTGCGACCAGATTGATGCCTGAACCAATTGTCATCAGAGAGGCAGATGTAGACAGAGACCCACAGCGGAACATTAGAGAGAGTTAGGGAATCCCACGGAGGAGGAGGAGAAAAGAATGTGAGAGAGAGAGAGAGAGAGAGGGAGAGAGAGAGAGAGAGAGGTGGTGGGATCAAGGTCACCGTGGAAAGGCTCACATAATCAACCTGGGTGCTCATAGGGGCTCACAGAGACTGAACCCACAACCAGGGAGCCTGCATGGACCGACGTCGGCGCTCTGTGTATATGTTACAGTTGTGTAGCTTGGTCCTCCTGTGGAACTCCTGACAGTGGGAGCACACACGCGGTTTCACATATGCTCCTCCCAGAAACAACAGCCGCTTCTTACATGCCGTCTTTACAGACGTTGACTTCTGGATGGCATAAAATATTACAGTATCATAAACACCACACCTTTCCTTTTGAATTCTTCATTGCATAGCTTTTCTCCTGGTGTATTAGGAGCAGGCAACAGATGCCTCCTGGAGTCACTAATGGTGGAAATGGTTGCTTGTTAAAAAGGACAGGGAGACTCAGCATCCCCGTTCAATTGCAATGTACATAGTAAACCCTGAAGAAGTCATCCCTCTAAAAGATAACACCCTGCCCTCCGATCCTACAGAACATTGAAATCCATAGCCAATTCTAGTTTTCACAGACCCACTTTGATACGTGGAATTCTTTCTCTCTCAGCCCTGTGCTTGCTGAATGGAAGCAAGAGTCATTCCCAGGCTGGAAAGAATGAAGGACTCCTTAGAGCTGCCAAGGGTCAAAACTGAAACATTTTATATTGTGGGTCTGGGTTCCAGAGAACCATGACATTCCAAAGGACAATGGATGCCTTAGAGCCTCTTAGGGTCACAATCGAAACATTTCACATCATGGTCTGAATTCCAGAAAGCCATGAGGTTCCAGAGCTCTTTGGAGATACTGACATTCCATGGGGTATAAATTACCCCCAGCATCGTTTCAGGACTTGAGGAGAATATGTTGGCTTGTGAAATATTTACCTGAATGAACCCACACCCCATCAGAACCCCACCCCACCATACATACACACCACACACACCCTACCCATGAAAACTACACAATCTCAGAGGCTCCCGGCAGTGTTGAGAGACATTTATCTTCCACAGTACCATGTCACCCCCACTGAGAGGGAGTGGGATCCAAAGAGGTCTGTTAGAACAGCATTGGGAGAGATTCCATGCCAAAGTTTTCCCATCCGTTGGCTGGCCAGGGCTAAGAAAACATTCAAACTGGGGCAGAGGGAGAGCAAATGAGGTCCATACTGACCTCAAGTCCAAAGATGACACTTTTTTTTTTCCTCCCAAAGAAAGACTTCTTTGAATGTGTCCTTCTAGTCTGGAGACAGGGATGCAGGCAGTTGTGGCATGTGGGCACCCGAAAGGAGGCATAAGTCTGTGTCTCTTCATCCAGGCTGCCTAGTTGGCCAGAGAAAAGCTTTGTGGGAATCTCTCACACCACAGCCATGCCTCTATAGAGAGACTGCCCTCCCCTCTGTCACAGACCTCCCTAGGGTCCCACAGGACTCTGACGACATCCGAGAGAGATAACTGTTCCAACAGATAACCTTCTCAGAACTTCCTTTATAACCTTTGTGTCCCAGAATGCATGGTCGTGCCGGGAGGCACCCCCCAGCGTCACCTGACTGATGTGCCTGGTCATAGGATAAGGTCATTTTATTTATTTATTGACTCATTTATTTTTGAGACAGGATCTCTCTACGTAGCTCTGGCTGCCCCGGAACTTGCTATGTAGTCCAAGCTGGCTTCAAATGTACAGAGATCTACTTGCCTCCGCCTCCTGAGTTCTGGGATTAGAACTGCATCTCTGTGTTCAGATGTTATAAGTGACTTGCCAATTACTCCCTAATGTCCTCAAAAAGTCCCCTGTGAACTGCTCTGGGTGGATGTCTTATAAACTGTTCCCAACTAACCTGCTTTGTTAAATAGATGTTGCATATAATAAAGCCCTTTCTTTAAAAAATTAGTTAGTGTGTGTGTGTGTGTGTGTGTGTGTGTGTGTGTGTGTGTGTGCGCCCGATTATTATGCGTGGGCAGGTATGCCACAGCGTGCACGTGAGTCAAGTTGTCAGGCTGGTGCATCTTCGCTCGCTGAGCCATCTCACCCGCCCATGGACCCTTTTCTTAATCACTGGATGTCACTCTTAAGCTTCAAATTTCTCACCTACAAGAGGGAGGGAAACAATAGACTTGACTGTAAGAAGTCAGAACTGAACAAGATGTGGCAGATAAGGGGCTGAGCACAGCATCCCACCCTCCCTGTCAGTGTTAAACACAAAGCTGCAATAACCCGCACACAGCTGCATCCTTAGCGAGTCAGACGGCAGATCTTCGCTGGCCACACAGTGACTGTGTCCAGCAGTGTCCTGCCGAATCCTAACTCTGACGCTTGTTTTTATATGGTAGATTAGGAACTCAGACATGACTAGAACTCCATGTTCACGTGTGCTCAATTAAAATCAGTACAAGTTCACATAAGCCGTTACTGTGGGGCTGTGTGCTGTTTCCCAGAGGACATCAGTGATGTTCAATCTCATGTGAAAAGCCCATGTATAGAGCCTCCTGCTGAGCCAGCGCCAACTACCCAGCTGACACGTGATAGGTGACTACCCAGCTGTGGTGCCTCTCCTGGGAACTGGGTTCTTAGGCCACCGAGCCTCAGACGACATCATGCCAACTTCATCGAAATGTCCGGCTAGGATGATCTGGCTAGGCTGACCCCAAGATTCTGAGCCACTCTGAGCAACCCTGAGAGGGGCAAATAATTACTGTTCTTTCAGGCCAGTAAGTTGGGAGTAATTTGGTATTGGATCGCTACCAGACGGCTGCTGCATCCCGTTCCCTGCCCTCGGTGGGAAAATGCGAGGCTGGGATGTATTCTTCCCAGGCTTTTGTCCTGATTTGTCTCAGTTCTGAGCATTTCCAGCAAGGAAGACACTGCCCTGCTTGGAGACCCTCTGCCATGCGCCATCACCTTCCTGCGCGTCTCTGTCATCACCTCTTGAGAATGTTTGCTCTCTGAACTAGAGAGCGCGCCTTACAACAAACGTGGCTTGGTTTAGAGCAGTCATTTGGCCCCGCCATCTCGCCCAGTTTTGTGAGTTAGTGGCTCTCTCCTCATTTTCCTTTCGGTCCTTCCTCCCACTTTGCCCTGAGGACTCAGACAAGGGCCCAGGCTGACTAATTTAGCCATCCCGCAGACAAGACTGAACACATAGAGACTCAGGCATGGGACCCGCCATCTTTCAAGTGACATATCCCTGCAGGCAGAACCTGTACCTGGGTGGGGTGGGGGGGAGGGAAAGGCTATGGAATTCTGTCTAGTCCGAGCTTCCACAGGCCTCCCACTGCTTATGACTACACAGACGTTTGCTCTATCGTGGCAACTCAGTGGGGTATAAGCATGAAATGCTCTTACTTGTTGCTACCCTCCAACTTGGCTTGTCCCCGGCATGAGTGACAACCCCACACTTCGTGGAAATGTCACTCCTCCTTCCTTTACTCTCCTTGTCTCTTTAGATGCTGAACTGCAGTCTGTCTGTCATGTTAAGACTCCCATAACTAAGTCAGTGTTCTGCTTCTGTCTCTCAGCTTTGAGACGCCCTTAGATGTGTGCCCTGCAGTAGGAAGAATCAACGAGGCAGACGGTCACTCCATCCCTGAGACCCAGCTCAGAGGATCTCTCAGGTTGCCTTTCAGCACTGGTGGTAACCATGCAGCCTCTTTCTCCTGAGTCCCCCCCCCCCCATGGGACGGCCTCTTGGGTGCATCCAGACAACTCAACAAAGCCCAGCTATTTCTCTTGCCACCTCCCATGCCTCAGCTCCTCTCTTCACTCAATTTTCTTTTTCTTTCTTAGGTGGGTACGAGGGAGGCCTAATGCCCACAGCTCAGGCAGTTGTCCAGCTGGGGGACAGAAAGACTCTACCCTTCCTGAAATTCCTTCCACGTACCTTTATCCTCAGGGCAGGAGGGGCGGGGTTAGGAAGGAGTCTCTTCAGTACCCCCTGCTAAGACTGTTGGCCTCTGTGCTTCTTTCTGCTTCCCCCACCCCCCGTAAGGAAGGGATGGGGGAGGGGGTAGAGGGAGAAAGCCAGCTTGATGGTAAAGCTCATGATGCCCAGAAAAGTCCTTCCTGCCCCCTCCTCTCCCCTCCCCTTCCCTCCTTTCCTTTCCTTTTATATTTAATTTCCCCTCCTTTCTCTGTTCTCTCCTCAGAGCTTCCAGTTCACAGTATTAGTGCAAGCAGCTGATGCCAGGCACACCCAGTCTCTGGCAAAGCCATCCCGCCACCCTCCTTAGCTACCCGCACACTTGGCGGTTGTACACAGATAAACACCTGGCAGAGGCCAAGAGGCCAGGGACAGTGGCCCAGCGTAGGTAACAGCATCCACCTGTTTCTCCCCGATCCAAACAAATACCATCTGCTCCACGTATGCCACCCTACCCATGAAGAGACGGCCGCTCTGGCCCTCTGCCCCTCTTTTCTCTCCACCTGCTCTTTTCGCCCTCCTTTCTGTTTTAACGAGACAACTTATTCCATAGCTCCCCTTACCAGGGAAGCTTGCTGCATTGATTCCAAGGGGGTAAAAGGACCTGGCATTCTCTCGCTACAGAATAGAAAAGAACGGAACATATTCAAGTTTAATCTCCAGAACATGGCCCCGAGAACCTTCTCTCTTGTGCATCTGAGGGAGAGGAAGGAACACTTTGTCTCTGTGGATTATGAGCGTGGCCTTTGGCACGTTGGCAGCCTTCTTTGCCGGAGTACGTCCCAATTCACAATACTGCTACACACCTGCATCCTTTAAATAGGCCAAATTACTCCCTGGCAGGTGAGAGGTTTCTATAAGCAACATTCCCCACAAAGAAGATGAAGTTTCTTTAAAACTCTCTTGATTCTGATGTTTGTGTGTTCGAGCTGCAGCCCGTGGGTCCTGTGCAGCCTCAGACAGCTAAGTCTGTGAACCAACACAAAGTCATACACATGCTTAAAACACAAGATTTAAAAAAAAACTCAACTGCACAGTCCTTGGATATGAATTTTGTAGTTGACAACACAGTCTTGTTGTGTCAGAGATGGGGTATGTCAGATAACTATTATAAAACATGACTGCCATCTCTTTTTCTTTCTCCTTTTACCTTCCGTTCCCCTCCTTTGTTCTTCTTTTCTTCCTGATCTGTCATCTCTATCCCCCACCCCCAAGCCCTGCTCTTTCTTCCCTTCTCTAGATTAAATTCAGGGCTTCAAGCATTCTTCATCACCGAGCTATGGCACCAGCAAGGAGCTGTGTAGCTGCCACCCGGCACTGCACAGAAGTAAGGTAGCCCAAGAGGGACCCAGAGCCGGAGTTCACAGATCAGAAGATGGAGTGGTCTTTTCTCCCTTGACTTGTTTGTTTCTGTTTTTTTGAGACAAAGTCTTGCTAAGTAGCTTTGGCTGACCTGGAACCCACTATGTAGACCAGGCTAGCCTCCAGCTCATAGAGATCTGCCTGTCTCAGCCTCCTGAATGCTAGGATTAAAAAGCTGCACTGCCATGCTCAGTCAAAATTCCATTTTTAATTTTAGGGCGTGTGGGTGTGTGTGTGTGCATGTGTGTTCACTAAGTGTACAGAGATGCACTAGCACAACCTTTGAGAGTTGGGTCTTTCCTTCCACCTAGTGGGTTTTTGGATGAACTCAGGACTGTGAGGCAGATGCTTTTGATCATGGAGTTCTCACCAGCTGTGAAGTCTTTTTTTTTTTTTTTTTTTTTTTTTTAGTGTAGAGGTGAAAACTAAGTCAACCCTAATTTTCCTTGGGTCCACTGAATTACTTTTTCCTCGTGACTTGGCTAATTCGTTGTTACTTTTACTATCAGTGTTATAGTTCTTAGCTCAGGCACTTTAACAGTCAATTGGCTAGTCTATAACCCTGGGACCAAACCCAGGGCCTCATAGGTGATTAGCTAGTCTATAATCCTGGGACCAAACCCAGGGCCTCATAGGTGACTGGCTAAAAAAACTGAAAACAACAACAACATCAACAAAAATTCTACCTGCCTCACTCAGGTTCCCAAGTGCTGGGATTAAAGGTGAAGCTTCCATTCCAAATGAGATCTTACTAGCTTTCTAGACTAAACATCTGAGGAAACAATACTTTTATTTGGCTACTATGGTACATTTATTTATTTGGGGTGGTGGTGCACTGAGTGCCATGGCTAACGGGGAGATCAGAAGACAGCTTGGGGGAGTTGGTTCTTCCCGTCCACCGTGTGGGTCCTTGGTACTAAACTCAAGTCTTAGGTTTGATGGCAAGTGCCTTTCCCAGCTGAGCCGCCTTGCAAGTCAATAACTCCAAATTCCTCACCACACAGAGCCTTCTGTTGGTATTTACTTTCTAAATGAAGGGATCTTTTTAAAGTTGTGCTTCTTGTTCATTTACACTTTCAGAGTGTTCTGCATTGTCGCCTACTCTGTTGACTGTTTTCTCTCTAAAATCACCTACATTTCCCCTTCTCCTCTCCCTTCCTTTTTTCTTCCTACCTAGTCAATTGTTCTCTCTCTCTCTCTCTCTCTCTCTCTCTCTCTCTCTCTCTCTCTCTCTCTCTCTCTTTCTCTCTTTCTCGTTTCTCTTTTTAACGTCTACACTGTGTGAATTAGATCAAGATCAGGGGACTGCCTAGAGATGACACGTTTTTTTGGCCTTTGCTCCGAGGCAGTAGCAGTGAAATTCACACAGTAAATGTTTATATTCCCAAGTGCTGAAGTTCTCTAACGCCCGGGCCCATCCTGAAGGTGGGATCGTGTCAATCACCGTCATTAGGAAGCTAAGCTGGTCCTCAGTGCCCGTGCGTGTGGGCATGGGCGGGTCAGGAGAACATTCCTAGACCTGTCTGATCCCCCACACCTCCACCAGCGATGATTGTCCTTCCCTGTGCCAGAAGCCTCTTTGTGTGGTTGCTAGGACGTGGCACCTGAGGAATGTTGAGCTTTGTCTGCCTACAGATGACCTCTGACCCCACCTGTGGTTATTTGTTGTTGCTACCTGATTTCTGACCCTCCACTGCACCCTTTTAAATAAAGACGGTATTGTTAGAATCACTCCACAGCCCATCTCTTGTAGGACCAGACTGTGGCCTTAAGAGTCAGGGAGTGGTCCGAAGTCGTGGGACCACCTAGAAGGCCCAGAGGCTTCGAGCTGCTGGGAGTAGAGGGGGACGTGCCTAAGGAAACAGAAAACAAATGTTCGGATTGAAACCCATCCGCTCCCAGTGGTTGACACCGGCCCATATAGCTTAGATGGACACTGCTGTCATAAAACGACCGGTACTAGGAGGTCTCCAAGTTCGCGCATCACTGCAGGCTTAGCCCTCCTACGCGTCTAGACGAGGACGTGCCTCTTCCATGCCTTTGACCACGTTGCTTCACAGAGAGAACACAAGTTACCCCGGAGTATGGGTCCATTTCTCCTTCAAGTACAAATTAGAAATGCCCCACGTTGAGCTGCGGAGGAAATGGGTGTTCTACCAGCAAAATAATGAAAGTGAAAATAATGATTAAAAAAAGCTCAACGGGAAAGTAAAAAGGTACCCTGGGGGAGGGGCCTGTTACCCAGGATATTTCACATTCCTCCACACCAAGGCTTGAAAGGGCCCGAGCCGGGTGAAGCACACAGACACGTAACTGGAGGTCTGGGGGGCAGGGGGTTGGTGGTGTGTGTGGACTCACCTGTGCCTACTTTCTTGACTTGCCCCAGGCCCGGTGTGGGCTGTACCTGAGTGCAGGCTGAATCTTCACTCAAGATTCAGAGGCCAAGAGCCCGAGAGATTATAACCGCTTCTTCCATCACAGAAGTGAGGGTGGGAAGGTCTAACAGAGTTGTTTTTCTCTAAAAAACCGGAACTGAACAAAACAAAAACAGGCTCTAAAGGAAAAAAATCTAAACATTGGAGGGGGGGCAGCTAAAGGTTTTGAACTCATGACTACTTCTCTGATGATCTGACCTGCCTTCTTGCACTATGTTCGGATTTAAACTTCTTTAAAAACAAAAACAACAACAAAAAAAACTTCTGTTTTCTCCTAACAATGTAGCAAAGCAGGCAGCACCATTTTTTTTTCCAGAGTAAGTTCAGGTTGATCTTGATCGTCTTGCCCACACACAGGCACAGACGGAGAGAGCACTTAAGAGATCAGGTCAGTAAATACAGCCCGGGCAGCGTGACCAGCCTTTCCCCTACTTTGAGTCAGCCCAGGTTGCTAAGAAAGAACAGGATCCATTTTTGTCTTTTTTTCCCCCCCTTAACCCTTCAGGTAGCATCAAGCAAATTCCACAGTGCAAGCGGGATTCAAAGGGCTGTGTCTGTGGCGTGGAGAAGCCCAGCAAGGTGGAAAAGATAAATGGGTTTTCCCACTGTAGGGACTCAAGCAAACTACATTCATTTTCTCCTCTCTAGCAAGGGAAAAGAAAATCCCAGTCCTAAGGGTGCTTGTTCTAGCTCAATGACTTAGGTTTTTTTCCTTCCTGGAAGAGGGGACTGGCTCAGGGAGATAGCCCAGAGTTTCTATTTCCAAATCAGCTGCTCTGAATAGCCTTGGGGAAGATTGCTCGAGCCGGTCCCCATGCCCCCTTGGAATTATACGAAACTTTTCCCACCTAAAAATGTCAGAAAAAATTCAGTTCAAGAAAAAAGCTGAATATAGATGATTTCATTGATAATATTTTAAGTATTATAAACAGAAATCAGATCACAGGGTCCCCCCAAACCACCACAGAACCCACACTTACTTGCCAAAGCAAAGAGCCTTTATTCAAACTTGAGATTGGACCCTCCGACCATCCAACATGGCCATGAGGTCAGAGCACCAGGATTCCAGCTGGGGAGGGGTTTTTATTATAGCAGAGGTTGGGGTGAAGGGGATTTCTAAGGTTCAGAACCCCTGATTGGCTGACAATTTGTCTAGGGTTGTATGGTGAGATGGGATGGGTGTGTGCTGGGCTAAGGAACATTGGATGAACCCGTCTATAATGGTTGGAATGTTAGGTATTTCCCCTTGGATGGTTTGTTTCGCCACATGGGGGGGGTGTGTGAGAGAGACAGCTGGATAGGCATGCCATATAGAGTCAGGTTGGATATTTATTTAGTGAGGGGGGAAAAGGAGAAGGGGAGAAGAGCAGAGAGAAAAGAAGGGAGACACAGAGGGGGGGAGAGAGAGAGAGAGAGAGAGAGGAGAGACAAGCTGCCTCTCCAAGAGGGAGACAGAGAAGGAAGAGGCTTAGGCTGCAAGCAGGAAGGAAGATCCACCTGCCTCAGTGGTGGGGGAGGGAGTAGGCATGGTTTTTGTCTCTTAAAGAGACAGAATAGATCACTACACTAAGACCTAATGGAAGTGTTCAAATATTAACTGACTGAATAGTCATAGTAAGATGTTCAGGATATGAAAGAATGCTTTTGGCTTCAAAGAATGGAAACAGCTCTGCAGGTTGGGAATAGAGAAAAATCAAAAACTAGAAGGAAACCACTCAGGGTCTTCTGTGTTCACCAGAGGCCTGGAACAGTGGCTTCTTCTGACGGGCTGTGTAGGAGTCCTTTGGGAGCTACTGGAAAATATCACTGAAACTGTGACTTGCATACGAATTGCCTGAGACATTAAGCCCTTGTAACAAGCTCCCATTTAATAGAGGTGCTGCTATCGTACGGAGCAGGTTTGAGTGGCAGGTGGTAGATCTCCCACCTCCAGATTGCTGATTCAGAGCCCCCCAGTGGGGGCTGGCTTCAGAATGCTGGGTTCAATACGGCCGGGCAGCAATCATACACAAGACAGACATCCATTCATTCGCCCATTCGATCAATAGACTCAGATGCCCTGCCAAACATCCTGCGTGCTCACTGCAGAAACGACAAAGGGTCTAAATTCTCTTGGCCAGGAGGAGCACGCTGACCTATTTGCTCGGATCTTTGATGCACTGTGAGAAGTGCTGGTTAAGATAGATACGTACAAAGTGTTCTGTGATTCTGGAACGAGCAGTGACTCACCAGCGAAGGTGAGGTTGATGGGGAGGTTTCACAAAAGAGAAGGTAAGGCAGGGTGGGGGAAGAAAAAGTCAAAAAGCAAAGCAGCCTGGAGCTTGACTGAAAGACGCCTTGAACTCTATTAAATCACTCTAGTTAAAACACTCTGTATTAAATCACTCTACAGCCTTAATTGTATATAGAGAGCTTTTAAAAATACAGATGCCTGGGCTCTCCTAGATTGATGAAATTCTGCTTTCTTGAGTGTGTGTTGTGTGTGTGCGCGCGTGCAAGCGCACACATTACAGGATATCAGAATTTTAGACCAAGCAATATAATGCACAGCCCAAATTGGAAACCAGGACTGTAAATGAGCAAGTGACCACCCAACCGATTTGCTTAGAACTTGCTCTTCAGCGTTGGGTCAGGCCCATTTTTCTTAAATGCACTTTTCATGTCAATTTGATATTCAAAATCAGAATTATTTAAAAGCTTTTATGCCCGAGAGGCCATGTGATGGGCATTGGAATGGCACTCCCCCTGTCCAGGGGCCTGTGGGTGTGGGCAGATGAAGCCTGCCCTTTGTTCTCTTGAAAGCTGATCTCTGTGGACTCAGAGCTCTGGGCAGAGGGCACCTCCCTCACTGGCCCAAACCATGGGGTCCCTGAGGAGAGTCGCCTGCAGAATGCGTGTCCAGTGTGCATGCCTTTTCCCACCCCCACCCCCTGAACTAACTGGATATCTACTGGGGAACTGAGGGCTATTTTTACTTGACAAGATGAAAAGATGAACTCTCCGCATTGTGATGGCTGGCAGACGAATCTTTCCGGCAGAGTTTCAGATTTTACTGTCTGTACTGTGTTTTCAAGTCTGTACCCAGCTACTAAAATGTCATAATTAGGAAAGAGCTCTTCTCTCCTGCCTCCCCACTAACGTCCCTGCCATCATCTTCAAAGTGTCCAAATGTTGCCATGACGCTTCTACGGTTGTTGCCCATCAAGTGTCTGAATTCCAGAGCTGTTCTGCGTCTTTCAAAACGGAGTTAAAAGGGATTCCATCTATAAAATATAAACACAACTCAAATCAGCCCTGCAAATACGGCTATGTCCAGCTCCATCCCCCACGTTTCAGTCAATAAAATATTTAGTCATCTTTAATGGAATGGACCAAGCTCTTCTTCCAGTGGGGAACAGAAGAGAAGGGGGACTAGCATATGCAAATATGGTGGCCCCATGGTTCCTGCAGACTCTGGCAGACTCACTGTGACCTTAGGGCTTGGTTTTTGACTACAGATGGCTTTACAGCCTCCCCACCCCCTTACACAGGAACTGGGGTGCTCCTTTGTTT
>NC_022009.1:111814399-111849296 GCF_000317375.1 Microtus ochrogaster
GGGGGGAGTAGAGGGGTAGGGGCTGGGGGGGTGGGGCGCTGCAGTCCACTCTTCCTGGGAGAGGGTCCCAGGCTCCAAGTTCACCAGCCCACTGCCCTTGTCGATAGCCCGGGCTTCCCTCCCAAACCAATGATGATGAAAAGAAAAATTCAACACCGATCTTCCCCTCTAACTCAAAGAAACGGAGTCTGTGAAAATCACAGGCTTTCGCTCCTCTGGCATCTGCAGATGTGACTAAGAGTCCACACCACAGCTAATGCGGAGTGGGAGCTGGCTTCCATGCGCACAAGCGTGCCAGTGTGTGGGTGGCCCAGGGCAGGCCTCACCGGGTTGAGTCCCTCTGTGTGTGTGTATGTGTTTGGGGTGGGGGAGGGGGGTGGACACAGCTGACTTCTGACAGCTTACAAGACTATGTAACTAGCAAACCACCTCACCAACCCCCCCCCCCCCCCAAAACCTGCATGCCCACAGCCTTTGGAGAACTGTGCCTGACAAACTCAGTTGAGTGCTGCCTGCCATTCCTGTGGCTGCAGGGCCTCTTGGACCAAGTGTGGCTCACCCAAGGTCTTGCTTGGAAACAAACAAGCTGGCCTTCGATCACAGGAAGGGAGTGGAACCTCCCTCAATGTGTCGGTTTTAATCTTGGTTGGGGGGGGGCATTAACTCCCTCTTTGTGGATCACCGATTACTTTCAAAATACCAGGAATCATTATTGTACCTTACAGGGTTATTGTATGCTAGGATTAATTTAGCTAAGCCTCGTAGAAAACAGTAAACACTGAATGACCTTATTAGTTCCCCCTTTAAAAAGCCCTTTAATATCCCTGGGCAGCTGATTTGATGAGACATACTCCTTACTGTGACCCTTGTATGTAGTCCTTCTTCTCTGCTCAACCTCCCAGGGCTTTTTAGTCCCTTTGATGAATATGCACTGCTTCCAAATGAATCAAACAGTAAGCAGGGATGTGAATTTTGCCTTTGGAAAAAAAAAAAGAAATCAATCTCTGTGGGGGGGGTGTTGAGGGACTCACGTTAATTAGGAGAGTGTGTAATCTGCTTTTTAGAGACAGAATCGAGGAAGGTCTGGGCTTTGAGTCTATCCTAAAATGATGGAGATTCAAGTTGAAGAGCTTGCTCAGGTCCTCAAGGTCCTTCTCAAGACATTGTCATCCCCCTCCCCCTCCCCCTTCCCTTTCTCCTCTCTCCCCTTCTTTCAGCACCAAACAGCAGGGCCGCGGGAACGAGCCTGTGCAAGACATATTTGTGCATCTTGGGTGGTGCAGAAAGCACGGAGTACAAGCATGCCTCTCCCTGCTCTGCCCTGGCACATCGGGGCCCCTGGAGGGAGGCAGTCTCGCTTGTCTGCAAGCCCGGCAGCCAGCCCTCGGCGAGCGGGGAGCAGAGGATCTTCTAGAAACCCATCCGATCTCTTTTTTCTCTGTCTCTGGGGACGCACCAGGGTGTGCCAAGCTCATCTTTCCTGACAGTTTTAAAACTGCCCTTTATGAGTGCTTTAAATTTTTATCTAATAAAGGAACAAATGCTTTCTAACTGGAGACCAGTTGGTGATTAGGCTCCATTCTGCTGACCGTAGAAGCTCCTGCCTGTCTTTATGAGGCCGGTGGGACCACAGCTGTCCCTCATCTCCTGTGTTTTCTCTGAAGCAGCACGTCTCCCCACTTTCCCCCAACTTTGTTTTGGCTTAGTAATTCTATCTTGCTTACACAATTGCTCAGCCTTTATCCTCCTGTTTTTGATTACCAACTGGTGTTTATTTTAAATGCAGTTACTGGCCAATTAAATAGAAATTAGCTACATTTAGAGACAGGACTCCGGCTTACTGTGTTTTCCTTTCAAAAACACTCATCATCCTTGAGGTCGCTCTCCTAACAGAAATTCCAAAGGCAAAGTCCAGAGAGGTGTCGAGGCCCCCAGGACAGCTACCTGCTAGGTCTATAGCTAAAGGAGTGGAAATAGGATGCTCTGTTTGCCCAATAAGAGCTGGAGCAAGCTGGGATTTACCAAGAGCCATTTCCTGTTGTGATTCCGTTAAACCGTTTTTGATTCAAGGCAGAAGCCTCCTACCAGAAAGCAGCTCAGGCTACTTCACAGAATAAGAGAAGAAATAAATGAACAGGACTGTCTTCTGCTTCTCTTTGTTGTTGATGGCAGCTGGGACGCATCTTCCCTTCCGCACAAATATTGACCACTACTCACTGGGTAAAGAAAACACGGGCGTTCCCTTCCTGGGCTGGATAGAGCATATGGGCTGAATTACTTGGATGAGGCCTGGAGACTGAATCTTATTGTAATAAGCTTGTAGCTTGGGGAGGGGGGCAGCTGTGGAGCCTGGGCTTTGAGATGCTGAGCTGGTGCTTAGGTCCTGGGAGCTGGCCTGAAACTTGCATACACGGCATAGGTAGGTCTTGAACCTGAGTCTGCAGGGACAGGCCTGTGTCTTTAGTGTGCAGGAGCCAATCAGTCTGGAGCTGCAGCCTAGAGGAGTCGTCCAAGAATCACCTGTGTCTACGGGGTCACAGGTGGAGGTCACTGAGTCCAGCCAGGGTCACCTGTGCTCATGGAGTTCGGCATAGACGCTAGGTCGAGGGGACTGGCTTGAAGTCTGAGGTCAGGCTGGTCAAGAGGAAGACCTGGAACCTTGGCCTGGGAGGAAACAGGTCCAGAGCCTGGGTCTGGAGGACAGGAGAAGAGTCTACTGAGGCAGGCCTAGCCCTTAGTTCTGTTGAAAGTGAAACCCTAGGACTAGTTCTTCTTTTGGATCTGGGGGTGTGTCCCTGGTACCGGAGTTTCAGGAGTTGGCATGAAGCTGTGATCCATAGATGTAGGCCTAAGCCAAAAGAATGTTTACAAGTCTGGGGTCATGGACTAGCCTGGGGTTGGGGTAGCTCTGGAAACTCCACGTGTGGTTGTCTGCTTGGAGCCTGGAGCCATGGAGGCTGGCCTGCTGCCTTGTTTATTAAGAAAGTGTCAGGGTCCACAGCAATAACCCCATGCCTAAAGTGCATCCTGGCTTGGGGGAAATGATGCTGGGAGAAATTAGTCCCCTCATCAATATGTCTTTGCAAAAGTTTGTACCCTGTATGCAAGTGCTTCTTAGATGTTCTCAAGAAATATTCCACCTTTCTGCAAGGAGTGGAAGACTAGAAAGACTTGCGAGACTAATCGCTGCAGTCAAGAATTTTAGAGTACAGCTAGTTTGTTAACTATGCTAATGTAAGAGGCAGGTGACATGTAAGCCCAGGAGGAACATGTCAGCTGGGACAGAAGCTGTGAGAATCAGGTGGAAACGCTTGCTCAAAGGGGAAAACCACAAGAAACAGTGACTAAGACAGTTTCGCTCGTAGACTCACACGGCCATGGAAGCAATTAGTGAGTTCCATGGTAGATGGTTAGTGCCACAGAGATGGAAACACGAAGAGTGACGGGAAGGTAGAGCACAGCACCCCCAGAGCTAACGCTGTGTAATTTCAATTGCAGCAGACATCACGATGAGAATGGCAAACACTAATGGCAGATACAGAACCACAGACCTCAGAAGCTTGGAGAATACCAAGTAGGATGACACAGTACACACACTTATATACACATTCACATGGACACAGTCACACATGTACGCACATACAAACAATGCTCACAACATGTACACACACATTCACACACATACATATACACACTCACATATACACACACATACTCACATTCATTTACACACATATGCATTCATATATATACACACATACACACTGTCATACACATACACACTCTTACACACCCATATAGACATACATACACACACTCACATACTCATATACTCAAGTATACTCACACATACACATATCACACACATCACACACTCACAGATATACATACATACTCACAAGTATGCACACGCACACACACACACACACACACACACACGCACAAAGTCATACTTCTTTGTTGCAATCACAAAGTACCAGAGGCTGGGTAATTTATGAAGAACAGAAATTTTCTTGGCTAATGGGTCTGGAGAAGTTCAAGAATGTGATACCAGTATCTGTCTTCTCGCTGTATTATAACATGGTAGCAGTCATCATACGATGAGGCAGGGCAAGTATGCTATGGTAGATCTGGTTTCTGATTCTTATAAATGCCTTTATGGGGTCTTGCATTCATGACCTTATCTAGTCTTGATTACGTCCTAAGGTGTTACCTCTGAATGGCATTGGCGAGATTTCAGGACTAAGTTTCCAACACATAAATTTTGGGGGAATATATTCAAACCATAGCACATATCTTTGTATAATATTGACATTCATGGACCCCTGTGGCAGGGAGAGAGAGTATTGGATGCATTTAGAGGGGCAAAAAAAGGAATGTCATTTCCTAAGGAGCATCCTGATATTCTGTTGTGCAAATGGACTATCGCAGGATGAAATGAAAGAAAAATAAGAATTTCTTGTGGCTGGGTTCTTATGCAATAGTAAGTACTATAATATTTGAAAGCAGATTACATTAACTAAAGATGTATATTTACCCCCTGAGGGATGCTAAAAAGCAACCACAAAGGAAAAGGGAAAACTTAGTAAAAGTATAAAAAAATTATAGAAAGTATTCAATTAACAGTAGCAACAAAAGAAGCAAAGGACAGGTGGAACAAATGAGCTCACCCTTATTGCAAAGACCTCACTTAAAAGTAAGGCAATGAAGAAAAATACAATGTTCAAAACCAATCAAAACAAAGCTAGGACACCTGTAACAACATAAAGTCTGCTTCAGAACAAGAGATATTACCAAGGACAAAATAATAATTAATAATAATAATAATAATATAATGGATTTTAGTTTTCAAACAAACAAAATCAACTATCAGCGGAGTAGTAAATACAAGCTTCCCCCAACACAGGCTTCTTCAGGTGAGGTAAAAGAGCTGGAACAGAAGACAAAACCAGATTCGACTCTTCAATGTGCCTCTTTCAGGAACCAACGGAAGAGGCACTAAGTCAGCTTCTATGGCTGAAGAGGCTTCACAAAGGAGATCAACTGGCAGGTGCAGAAATACCTGGAAGATTGTTTTTGTTTTGTTTCTGCAACTACATAGAAACATTCATCACACAATACCATGTCCTAGGCACAAAAGAAATTTCAACCAACTTGAAAGAATAGAAGCCATATAACATGTGTTCTTAGTAGCGGAATTAAAGATGTCACAAGCGGGAAGATACCTGGGAAACGCTTCAGTTATTTAGAAATCAAAATATATTTCATAAATATTCTTGATCAAAAGAAAAAAAGACAACATACCAACACTTGGGGAGTATAAGCAGAATCCTTTTGAGGGAGAAATTAGCATGCCAGGGGTCAGAAGAAAAACAGTTCTGAACTAGTGACTCAAGCTTCTCCCTTTGGTGAATAGAAAAATAACGAAGCCAAAACCAAAGTTCATCCAAGTTATATAGAAGTCGAGGGAAGAAACAGCAATTAAAACAAACTAACTAGCTAACTAACAAAAAGCAAAAAACCCCAGCGAAATAGACAAAAAAATTAAAAACTATTGAAACAAAAATTTAACAAGATTGATAAAAGACTGATATACCTCTAGCCAACATGACCAAGAATAAAAGGAAAAATCACACATTACTAATAAGAGGGACAAAAAGAGACAATATCATCTCCTAATCCCCAGACATTAACGAGGTAGTCTGGGTACTTACGTATTTGATAACATAGAAGAAATGGACTTTCTGAGAGATTCAAATTACTGAAACTCACAAAACAAAACAAAAACAACCAAATAGATAACCTGAAAAATTCTATCTTCATGAAAGAAATTTAATTTACACTTTAAACCCACCTTCCAGGGCCTGAGAGTGTAACTGGGTTGGTAGAGTCCTTGATCACCTTGTTTAAAGCCCCACAGTCAACAGCCAACACCACAGAATGCCAGGTGCGGTGGTGGATGTTTCCTGTACTTGGAGGTGGAGACAGGAGGATCCGAAGTTCGAGGCTTTTCTTGGATATACACAGGGAGTTTAAAGCCAGCCCGGGGTCCATGAGATCCACAAAAAATAAAGAAATAAAAGAAAAAGCAAGGAAAAAGCCAAAAGCAAAAGTCGAAAGAAGACATAAAAAGAGGTCATGAGGCATACAACAGTTATGGAGCAGTTTCACTGGTTTCCCTTCTGAGTTTTACCAGTCAATAACCAATGAAACAAAGAAATCGAACACAACTGAGTCAGAAATAGAAGAGAAGCAAACGTTACCATTCATTTTGAGACCAGCACTGTTCTCATTTGAAAGCCAGACAAGTGGAGCGTGGGTGACACATACTTATGCTCACTCCTAACTGCCTAGAAGGCTGAGGCAGGAGGACTGCTGCAGTATAACAGTTCAAGGTCAGTCTGGGCAACGTGGTGGAACTCAGCTTCTCCTAATCCCACTCATATCCTTAGACAGGGTCTCATGGTGTAGCCCAGACTGGCCCAAAGTCACAAAATTCTCCTGTTTCCACCTTCTGAATGTTGGGATTCTTGAAGCCAGTATTTTAAGGAAAGCAAAGCCAAAGGAAAACAGAAGAAAAGAAAACTACAGACAAATATCCCTCATGCATATTGATGAGAAAAAATCCTCACTAAAACATTAACATATTAAATACAGAGTGTATAAAAGTACAATGTACAATACACCAGGGCTAAATGGTGACCAGGTAAGCAATGGAAAATTTGTTCCACTTGGAAAGACTTTCGAAGTACAACAGTATATTTGCAGATTAAAGATTAAAATCTGGGCCTGGTGGTGGTGGCGCACGCTTTTAATCCCAGCATTCGGGAGGCAGAGGCAGGCGGATTTCTGTGAGTTCGAGGCCAACCTGGTCTAGAAGAGCTAGTTCCAGGACAGGAACCAAAAAGCTACGGAGAAACCGTGTCTTGAAAAATACAAAAAAAAAAAAAAAAGGTTAAAATCTGGGTCTGATAGTAGACATAGGAAGATCAGCTGTTCAAAGTAATTCTCCCAAACATACTGCGTTCAAGGCCAGCCTGGGATACACAAGACATTATTGTCTCAAACAACAACAATAATGGTAACAATAAAAATAGGCTCAGCTTGGTGGTGGTGGCAGATTCTTTTCAACCCAGCACTCAGGAGGTAGGTGGATCTTTGTGAGTTCAAGGCCTGCCTGGTCTCTAGAGTGAGTTCCAAAACAGTCAAGGGGGCTGGAGAGATGGCTCAGAGGTTAAGAGCATTGCCTGCTCTTCCAAAGGTCTTGAGTTCAATTCCCAGCAACCACATGGTGGCTCACAACCATCTGTAATGGGGTCTGGTGCAGTCTTCTGGCCTGCAGGCATACATACAGACAGAATATTGTATACATAATAAATAAATAAATATTTTAATAAAAAAACAGTCAAGGGAACACAAAGAAATTCTGTCTAAAAAAACCAAAAACAAAACACAAAAAGAGATCTAAACAGAAAAGAAAAGAGAGAAGACCTATATAGCTCACATAGAACTTAATGTTAAATTACTGAAAAGCTTTTTTTCTCCCATGTGGTGAATATTATAAGGATATGTTCTGTCTGCTATTACCCTGGAAATCCTAGCAAGTCATTATAATGAGACAAAATACAGAAATAAATGTCTCTATACGTGAATAACATAACTATCATAAATAACATGACTATCCACATAAATACTCCTGAGCAACCTACACAAAAGCTCTGAGAACTGATAAATAAGTCTAATGAAGTCTAAGGGTACAGTCAACTCACACAAATCAATGGTATTCTTATTCACTGACACTCAACAATTAGAATTCAAAATCTGAAAAACAATACCCTTAGCCATCGCATACAGGCTCAGATACTTGCTCTTGAGAATGCACACCCACACACACCCACAGCTCGGGGGGTTAGGAAAATCAAGTGGGATTTGTGAGCTGAAAAGTACAGAACACTGAAGAAAAAAGAGCTAAGAGGAGCCAAACAAAAGGTACCATGTTTGTAGACTGGAAGATTCGGTATTGTTACGATGTTACTTCTTTCAAATTTGCCATGTTGATTGGAGGACAATTCTAATGACAATTCCAGCAGCTTTTTCTTATTTTAATGTGTGTGTGTGTGTGTGTGTGTGTGTGTGTGTGTGTGTGAGAGAGAGAGAGAGAGAGAGAGAGAGAGAGAGAGAGAGAGGTACTATGGTGGACAAGTGGAGGTCAGAACACAACTTGCTGTAGTTGGCTCTCCCTCTCTCCTCTGAGAGTCCCAGGGGTGGGGCTCAGTTGACTAGGCTCAAGGTCAAGGGCCTTTACCTGCTGAACCGTCTCACTGGCATCCAGTAGCTTCTTGCAGAGGCTCCCAGCTACAGTAGGACATGAATCCAGATGTGGTCCCTGGTAGTGGCACAGCCCATGGACATCAACATGGACTCAGGCAACAGCAGAGTCAGGAACATTCTCATGGCCTTCAGTGGAAAAATACATCAATACAGCCCCCGGCTGCAGTAGGATCATGGACCCCTAGGACCCCTTTTACAGAGAACGTTAATCACTCTCAATAGACTTACCCGTGAATACCATCACATTGGAGGTTAGCTCTTCAAAATATGGATTTGGGGTTGGTTGCAGACATTCAAATCAGACCATAACATTCAACATGGAAAAAAAAGAAGTTAACTCCTACGCCGAATACAAAACTCTTGTAGAGTGGACAGTGTAGCTCAGCAGGCCGAGTGCTTACCTAGCACATACAAAGTCCTGGGTTTAGTTCCGAGCACTGTATAAACCAGATGTGGCAGTTCGTGCATCTGGAAAGTAGAGGCAGGAAGATAAAAAGTTTAGGGTTATCTTCAGCCACATAATGACTTTGAGGCTGTCCTGTTCTACTGGAGATCCTGTCTTTAAAAGGAATTCCTTTGGAGTCATGGATCTAAATGTAAAATGCAAAGCCAAAAAGCTTCTTCAAGGAAGCAGAAGAAGATGACAGCACAAGCACAGTTAGGAGTGTTTCTGAACAAAGGTCAGCATTGTACTGGGGAACATCTGGCAATTTGTAAAGACTCCGAGCTGCCGTGACTGCAGCTCAAGGGTGGTACGACATGTTATGAGGATTTACGGGTAGAAATGCTACTTTTAAACAACCCAAAACGCACAAGATAGCCCTCCCCCAAAATGGTGCAACCTCCAAGAAAGTGAGTTAGGAGAGTATGATGTAGGGTGTAAAAGCTCTCTATCTATCTATCTATCTATCTATCTATCTATCTATCTATCTATCTATCTATCTATCTATCTATCTATCATCTATCTATCTTTATCTCCCTCTCATAGATTAATGCCATGGTTGCAAGAATGGGTTTGTTCTCTCAGGAGTGAGTTCCTGAGTGTATGTGCGTACACACACACACACACACACACACACACACACACACGCACAGAGGCAAGCACCTACCTACATAAACCTTTCTCTTTTGCCCACGTGATGTCTCTCACCATGCTATAATGCAGCAACAAGGCCCTTACAGGATGCAGCCCCCTTGATCATGGACTTCCCAGTCTCTATAACCATGAGCCAAATAAATGTTCGTTTTAGATGACCCAGTCTATGGTATTCTGTAACAGAAGAATTGGCTAAGACTCATTCATACTCAGAGAGTTACAGCAAGATAGTAGTTGTACATAAACGATTTTATGTGTCAAAACACTACTATCTATCTATCTATCTATCTATCTATCTATCTATCTATCTATCTATCATCTATCTATCTATCTATCTATCTATCTATCTATCATCTATCCATCATTTATCTAACTATCTACATCAATTCTACTGTATTTAAACTAGTGTATAGTGAAGTACATGTGGAAAATAAGCAGAATTTTACTCTCTGGTCAATAGAAATTGCAGAAAATGTTTAAAGCTAAGCACTACTAAGTACTTTACAGATGTTAATATATTCAATCGTCCTCATTGTTTAAGGAAAGGGGCTATTATAGTTCCATTTTACAGGTGAGACAGGATTTAAATAATTTGTACAGGTTCCCACAGCAGCGTGCAGCGAGCACTTTCACAGATCACATCTGTGTTAATTAAGCCACATCTCACAGTAGCTCACTGAGTGAGGTGCCACCTCCCACGCCTCCAAGAGACCCCCAGAGTCAGATGGAGAAGCTGAGCCTCAGAACAGTAAGCAACTGGTTTATTGAAAAGTGGGGGCGGGACAGGGAATGCTTGATCTCAAAAGACTTGCTCTCTGGGCTGTAGCATGCGGCCTGGTGCATTGACATGAGTGAGCAAGCCAAGACAGGAAGCTAAGGGAGAACCGTGCAGATTCCCCCCCTGCCCCCCCCCGTTGCAGAGCCCCTGGAGAGCGGATTAGTCCTTTGCCGTGTCTGCTTAAATTCCACACCATCCACCTGCGTGTGTGTGGTGTGTGTGTGGTGTATGTGTGTGTGGTGTATGTGTGTGTGTATGTGTAATGTGTGTGTGTAGTGTGTGTAGTGTGTGTGGTGTGTGTGTGTATATGTATAGTACATGTGTGTTCTCCCCTTTCCTCTCAGCTAAAACAGTGACATTTTATTTTCTCTGGTTTAGACAGGAAACCTAACAGAATGGCAGTCACTAAAGAAGCTATATATTACCCTACAGGATTTTTTTCTTTTCTTTACATCTAAGAGGCAGAAAAAGAGAGGTCTTGCTTCTATTCCCTCTACTGCTTCTGTTTCCTTTTTGCCTGTCACGGGGGCGGGGGGCATTTTTAGGCAAAAAAGGAAGTAACTTCATTTAGGGATTAAATGCCCTGTGGACAAATTGGCAGAGCCCACTGATTTGGAAAAGAATGTGCAGAAAACATGAAATAGCATTAGTGTGTGGTAACCTAACTGCACATGGCAGGGCTACCGTGTGCCTGGCAGACGCAGATGTGGCCACACAGTTTGTTAGCACTGTGCAGCTTGTTTAATTCCATCAGGGAAATTAGAGAAGATTCTAGAACCTGCCTGGAGCTCCAAAATAGACTCTGACTTTAGCGGCAGTGGGCCCAGGAGATTCAAAGATGGGAATTGCTCGGACATGCGCTTTCCTGTCTGTGACAATAATCTCTCTCTGGGGCAGTGGTTCTCAACCTTCCCAGTACTTCAACCCTTTATTACGGTTCCTCACATTGTGGTGACCGCCCCCCGCCATAAAATTATTTTTGCTGCTACCCTGTAACTCTAATTTTGCTACTGTTATGAATTATAATGCAAATATGATGTGCAAGCCCTTGAGGGGGTCACAACCCACCCGGAGAGGACCGCTGCTGTGTCCTGATGGCGGGGAGCAATAGAACTCATCAGAACTCAGACGTCAAAAGCCAGCTTCTTGATGTACCCTAGAATGATGACAGAGTTAAGCTCCCTTCAATGTGTTCTGGAGTCTCAATTAGCTTAACAGAAATTTTTCATTTTCACTGAGAAGATTTATTTTAGTCAAAGTGTTTATGAACTGGACTGGGGGGTGTAACTCACTTGGCAGAGTGATTGTGAAGTCCTAGGTTTGATTCCCAGCACTACATAAAATTAGGTATGTTACTGCAGGCCTGGAATCCCAGAACGTGAGAAAGGCAGATGGGAGGATCAGAAATTCAAACATGGAGTTAGAGGTCATTCTGGGCTCCAAGAGACAGTGTTTCAAAAGACCAACTATACATACTGTATTTTTCTAATGATTTCTTTTAAGAAAAAAAATGAAGATAGGTTTGTCCGTGAGTAAAAATAAGGCAGCTAGCTAATGTTGAATTGTTCATGCTTACAGACTTCATAGGGCTAATGTGTGCTACTCTTCTGACCTTGAGAAACTTAGAAACTGCTTTTCTTGAGAGGCATTGACCCCTCACTTGGCCCACAAAGTAGCTAAACACCCGGAGAGAGCCTGGAGCCTGCTTTTGTTTAGAGCCTGTACTTTGTCTGAAAACAGATTAAACTGCAGGTTTCTTTCTACTTAAGTCGCTCTGAATTTCAGGAAGAGTATAAAACCTGGTAGGACAGATGCACCTGTCCCCACGGTAGGACAATTATCCATTAAAGTGAGGCTGCCCCCTCAGCAATTAACGGATTAACAGCTTAACGATTGACTGGGGGACCTTGCAGGAATCTTGCTAATTCCGAGACAATGATGGGTCAGTATTGATTGGGGCTGGATCTTGACCAGACTGCTTAATTATGCACACCTTTTGACCTCTATTTAAACCTCAATCTCATGTTAGTACCCTCAGAATGAACTGGGGGGCGGTCATTGTACCCCTTTATTAATTCCATCTTCCAGTGTGGTCATATTGAATAATGTGACCTTCCCCTTTTCTGTCCTTCCCCCCAACACACACACACAACATTTGCTTGCTTTTTAATTGGCCTATCAGTTTGGGTAGCCAAGTAGAGCTTGTTGGAGGAGGCCGGGCTTTTACTCTAAAATTCTCCAATAATAATTTGAGAGTTTATGCATTTCTGTTTCCTCCACATCTTTATTCTTTTCCTCTCTGGGCTGCTTAGTTTTTTGTCTACTTGGCATAAGCTAGAATCACCTTGGTAGAGCAAATGTCAGTTGAGAAAATATCTCTATCAGATAGGCCTGGAGGAAAGTCTCTGGGGCGTTTTCTGGAATAATGATTGGCTGATGTCCAGCCCACCGCAGGCATCACCACCCCTTGGCAAGTGGTCCCCGGTTGTATAAGAAAGCAGGCTAAGCAAGACACAGAGAGCAAGCCGGGAAGGAAGCAGTGTGTCCTCTGTCTCAGTTCCTGCCTTGAATTCCTGCCCTGCTTTCTCTCAGTGTTCTGAAGGTTGAGGCTCAGCCTCCTGTATTTATTTCCTTCATAATTCTCTTCTGCAGATGCAGCTCTATTTTATAAGTCCCTTGGCCTGAAATCTATCACACAAACTTTCTTAGGACACAGCACTTGCATTGCGTACTCTCCGTCCCCAACCGGTGATGGTGGGGAAGGAAACTCGGCTCTGCCGAGCAGACTGGAGGTCAAGGTGCCGCTGGCTGTTCCCCTAGAGTCTTCCTCTATGTGGTTGATCGGCCAAGAGGTATTCAAGTGGCTTTGGTTCTCCTTTGAAAAAATTCAATGAGGACATTTTTCATTTTCTAGGGCACACGTCTAGTCCTTCAGAGCAGCCCGGAGCAATTTGCGGAGTGCATGTAGTCCCTGTTTCTGCAGAAGAGAGAGAAGACATGTGCCTTTGTTTACAGCTGTGGGTCAGTGTGGAGTGTTACCCATTTGACCAATGCTACCGTGTCTGGGCAGAACTCCAGCCTCCCAGCTAAGGAGTGCCGTGTCCTGCCAGGATTCTGGATCGAGACAGTATGTTCTCTCGGTTCACATGGATTTCCCTCACTGTCTGTAAGGAGTAACCTGGCTTTACCTAGCCATCCTTCATCCACATGCCTTTTTCCATAGAGAAAGGCAAAGAGCACTGTGAGATCTCCCTCCCTCCCCCTCTCTCCCCGCTTCAGAAAAGGGTGGCTCAGCAGTCCCATCATAGAGCTCATTCCTGCTACCACGCCGAGTCTGGCATCTCCCTAGTGAAACAAGTAGCTCAGTGAGACCGAGACAGTATCCAAAGCCAGCTCCGTTCAGCAAATGGAGTAGCCTTCCTGGCTTCATTCCCCCCGTTCTGGAGTTCATCATGCCGCAAACCACAGGGACTTTGTATGCATGTTATTGTATTAGCTCCATATGCCGAGTCCTCGTGGAACTCACATGCAGAATGTGTGATGTCAGACCGGTTTACACGAGTCTAAACTTTGGGCAGCTGTTAGACTCAGATGTTATCTTTCATTTTTTTTTAATGTCAGCACCATCCCCATAAATCCACCGAGCTTGAGGTTGAAAGGTAAAGGGAGAGTTCTGTCCTTGAATGTGCTTCGGAACCAGGAAGCCCTGTGCCACTTCTGTGTGGGTCTGCATTCGCGACGTGAGGTCACATCAGGCTGGTGGCTCCAGTCCTTTGGGAAGAAAAAAACCCGAACTGGGGAGATCAATAGAAGAGCCAGCACAGAACACGCAAGGACAGCAGTTCTCACACAAGCCAGAAATCATCACCGAGAATCCGATGCCCTTGCAGGCAGATCCCAGCAGAGAGCTTCATTTCCACAGAGGCGCTGCAATTTCTCCGAAAAGCGTCAAACTGGCTCCCGAGAAGGTGCTGGCTAACAAGCAACCCTGACTCTAGTCTTCTGAGATTGGCAAGCTCGTAAGACAATTCGCCCTCTTTTGTCTGCACAAGAGTGGTCAAACATGGCCACCCAATTCATACTGATATTAAAAGATAGACACTCCCAACATTTACGTGGAATTAGGGACATTTTATACACGGCTCTAAAGCCTGGTGTTTTAGATTTACATATGCCATTTTGACCCCCCATAATGTGACTCCATGTGCATTTTAAACCAAATGCTGAGAACTGTAGGTTTTCCGTTACTCACTTTGGACAGACCATGATTCTTGATGGTTTGGTAAAGAAATCAAACTTTGGGAGCAGAGAGAGGGCAAGAATTATGTGGACAGTTGTTTACTTACTTTGGGACCTAAATTAAGATTGAACTTGAGATTTATTTTCCCCTCTCCTTTTCGATATCCCTTTATTTCAGGGACTCTGGCTGCCACTGTCTGTTGACGGAGGTTTCTGTCCCACCCGGTCCTTCAGTCGTTCAGTTCCAAAGGAACACACAGAAGTCTACATTAATTATAAACTGGTTGGCCTACTAGCTTAGGCTTCTTATTAACTAATTCTTACATCTTATATTAGCCCATTATTCTTGTCTATGTTAGCCACGTGGCTTGGTACCTTATTTGGCGAGGCAGTCACATCTTGCTTACTCTGCATCTGGAGATGGCTGTGACTGAAACTTTCCTCTTCCCATAATTTCTCATTGCCATGAGAAATTTACTTCCTGCCTAGTCACCGTTGCTCCACCCATACTTCCTGCCTGGGTACTGGCCAATCAGCATTTTATTAAAAATAATACAAGTGACAGGATGAAAGACCACTATCCCACAGCAACTGACCCCTTCCCTGGTGAGATGGCAAACGGTGCTCTGTATCCTAGAACTGTCTGGCTTGCCTCTCCTCCTCACCATGCTTGGTTGCAAATATTTTTGAAAACCAGAGAAACAAAACTTCCCCAGCTCATCTCTTGAAGACAGCAAACATTCAGCGGCGTCACGCTGTGAGCTCTTGAGGGCTCCTGTCTCATTCCAGCTGCACGGTGTGCCTAGCTACTTACAATAGAACGCTCCCCCGCTGTGTTCCTTCAGCATGCAAACTGAAGATTTTGTGAGCTCCTGGGCTTGGTTTAGACTTAAGCCTTCAAAATTGCTATGCAAGAAGTCATTTGATGGGTTATTTGGAGAAGATCCACTGAACAGCATCTTCCTAAAGGAAAGTGAGTTCCATACTAGCAAGGTGTGCTTGGAGTGAGGCCTAGTCAATTGGTTTGGAAGCTACCACTCTCTAAACAGGAAGCCAGGGTCCATTGCATCATCAACTTAAGGGTTCCTGAAACCCTCTGGCTCTGACACACGTTCAAGAACTTAATGCTTCTTGAGCATGGTGCAGCCTAGATGTTGAAACTCAGGCTAGGTGAGTCCCATGAGCAGCACATGACCGACAAGAGACCGCTGAGCATTCTCAGCCAGGAGAAGTCAGAAAATTTACGAAAAGGCCGAGTGGCATTCAGTCATTCTGCAATCACCTTAAGTTGTGAAAGTTTCAGTTCTCAGTGAATGGGACCCTTGTGAATGAATGGCTTTTCTACGCATGTGACTCATACTACATAAGCCTCGCTGTCATCGTTCTATTAACAGCCATACTGTGCTCCCTGGGATAAATATATATCCATTTAATGAGGACGTGTTGGAATCTGCAGCATTAGGCAAATCTTATAGTAGAAAGTACTCGCCATCTGCTCAATGTCTGGAGGTGGTTTTATTCTTATATCATTGCTGTCTCCTGTATCTTTTTTATTCCCAATTCCTCACACTCTGAAAAGATTACTCATCCTTGACTTGAAACAATCCTTTAACTCTTTCGGTGCAGAAAATCTTTTACACTTCTCCTAAGCGAAGGAATGAGAGCCTCCGCAACCAGACGCTCACACACATAGAATTGATAGCACAGAAACCCATCTCCCTTTTAAAGCTGTCGTTGACATTTTGCTGAAAATTACACATCTGATAACACTTGACTTACCATGAAAATAGTAGTTCCAAACAGGTGATCATAATTTCCTGTCTCGTCCCCCCACACTCCCCCGCCAATGTTCCAGTTATATATGTATGATCCATTTTGATGCTCTTTTCAGCTCTTAAATGTTCTGGAGTTTTTAGTTTTTTTTTTTCTTTTTGTGTCTCAATCTGGGAAATATCTATTGGACCATCTTCAAATCTACGGGCTCTTTCCCTGGCTCTTACCAAACTCCTGAGATAGAGCGTGTCCCCTCCCCCATACCCCATCACCACAGAGCGATCCCTCAGTGGGTTACAGCTGAAAGAACTGTGAAATCAGACACACTGCAAAGCTAAGGGAGGACTCAGAAATAAGGACACTAGAAGTATCTGAATCATTTGGAGTTTATAGAACAAGCTTCACATAAAGCCTGACTCTAAACCAGATTAGCAGAAATCCTCACTGAAGGCATGTTTTACCTCAGAACCTACTACAGGAATAGCGTGCCTGGTGTTCAGCCCAAGATTACAAGGTGTACTAAAAGACAGAAACAAAACAAAACAAACAAACAAGCAAATACACTGTGAGGAGATGAGTGGGAGAAAAGGAGGGATAATCAGACAAGGAATTTAAAACAATTGGTTAACATGTTGAGGACTCTCCTGGCAAAATAGACAGTCTAGGACATCTAATTATCAATGTCATCAGAGACAAAACTGGGCTGGATAGATGGCTCGGCAGTTAAGAGAAGACCCAATTCCCAACACCCAAATGGTGTCTTACAACCATCTGTAACTCCAGTTCCAGAGGCTCTGACCTCCATGGGTACCAGCCAGACACACAGGTGGTTCATATACACGCAAGAAAACACTCATACACATATTAAATAAATAGATAAAAGTTTTATAAGAGTAAAAACTCCCCCCCCCAAAAAAATAAATAAAAAATAAAACAAAGCTAGAGAGGTTCTCCAGCCTGATGACCAAGGGAAATGGCTCAGTCAGTAAGTACCTACCCCATAAGGATGAAGACCTGACTTCGATGTTCCCATAGCCATCTGAAAAAGCCAGAGTCATGGAGACAGGCAGATCCTTATGTCATGGTGGCCAGTCTAGCCAGATTGGTAGGTGCCAAGCTCAGTAAGAGGTCCTATCTCAAAATATCAGGGAGACAGCAATTGAGAGAGATATTGAACATTGTTCTGGCCTCCATATACGTACATGCATGCACAACTGCATATAGAAGCATTACACACATAAGGAAAATTCTAGAAGTGAAACTGTAATGGCATTTGTGAAGGTACTGTTTCATAATGCAGAATGCATAAGTATTCTGAGGTAAATGTTTGTATCTACTTCAATAGAAGTGAAAATATGAATGATAAGTTCTACTAGATAGTTGCACCTCTGATAAGGAAGAGAAGCTTCCCATTTCACCGGAAGTTCTATTTGAATTAAGCGTGGATTAACGTGGCTTTCAAAACATGCAACAGAAAGGCGGGAGTCTTATTCCTCCATGAGAGAGCTGTCTGGGAAAAGATCTCCCTTAGTTCCTATTTTTAAACAGTTCCGGAACTGTAAACAGGTTGTCTCTCCGTCTGAGTAAAAGACCTTTTGGGAGTGTAGCATGGAAGGAAGGTCGCCTCTCTGCCAATGGAAAGATTGGGTAACCTTGGTGTATGCCAGAGTGAGGGCCCGGACTGTGCGCTATGGCTCTCACTTCTCACGGCCCTTCCAGGGTCCATTCTGCCGGGCACTCAGCAAGGTCTTAGGATATTCTGGCTGATTAGTAGATTGTAGCAGGCAAGGGTCAGTGGCTCTGCGATGGATCACGGTTCTGTATGCAGTGGGGCAATCTAGCAAGAAATTGATAGGCGATGTTTCTGTTCTTAATGGCTATTTTAGATTTTAAACTCCGGGTTATTAGCAACACAGCAGCAATACTGAGGAAATTAACAAGGCCTATAAAGAGTGTTATTTCTTTGTGGAGGCTCTTCTGCATACTGAAATAGCAGTAGAAATTAACCAGGTTTTCTCTGCCAGTTCACAAAAAAGACTCAGGGAATGACCTTAAAGATTAATGCTTTAGTTTCCTCTTTATTTTTCCTGCATTTTAAAAAACTTTGTAGCGAATGGGGATGGGGCTGGAATGAAGACCATTTGGGAGTTGTAGTGAAACCTAGCTTATTACTAAGAGCTGTTGAGATGGAAGGAGAGAGCAGATCAATAACTACTGAGCACCTTAGTCTCATGGCTACCCCCTGAGACACCGTGAGTCACCGAGCACAGAGTACCTCGCCAGCCTCACCACAGGCTGGCCAGAGTTGTCAGTATCTAATGGATGATCAGAGTGGCCTTAGCCAACGTGTCTCTGGACACACAGCCTGAAAAATGGTAGGGCTAGGATTTGAACAAAGCTGCAGCTGCCTCTGAAGCCCAGGCCATCCTCTAAAGCCACGAGACTGGGTCCTGCTTAGCTTATCTAAAGACAAGCATGACTGCTGTCCCCAAAGGAGGCTCCTAAGCATTTGTTTCCTAGTTGGCTGGATTAGGCCAAATTGTCTATAGATTTGATTCAGAGATCTTAGATATGTGTAGGAGGAGAATGCTTGTTCGTTTCCTGGCCACCTGGATGTGACTATCACACACAAACTATATTAATTACAATACTGTTTGGCCAATAGCTTATGCATATTTCCAGCCGGCTCTTACATCTTAAATTAACCCATTTCTATTATTCTGTGTATCACCACATGGCTATGGTTTACCGGGTAAAGTTCTAGCATCTATCCCCTTCAGCAGCTACATGGCATCTCTCTGGCTCCACCTACTCTCTTTCTGTATCTCTGTTCAGGTTCTCACCCACCCCAGCAATATTCTGCCCTGCCATAGGCCTAAAGCGGCTTCTTCATTAACCAATGGTGATAAAACATATTCACAGCATACAGAGGAGAATTCCACATCAGATATGTACAGCCTCTCTTCAACTTCTACACACCACAAGGAAAAAATGACCCAGTATTACTGAACTGGGATTTCAAAATAATAAAAAAAAAATAGAGGTATGATGTATATTCAGAATTTAGACACCCCCACACTGAGGCCAATTACAGATCCTGACTGCTTATAAGGTCATTCGCAGTGCAGAGATAGCTGCATGATATAAAAGCCCCCGCGAAAACAAGTGCTCATTTGGTCTTCCATAGTATCATCTACCTCAGATAAAATCATTTTCATTTTCTCTGCACCAGAAAGTTAGCATGGCAGGCATTGCAGCTTTCAGCATATTTCGACACATTTGAATTTTGTATTTGGTACTTGGCTTGGTTTCCACTAGCTACTTCACTGAGTTCTATGACCTACTCTCCTGGGTCGTTGCACAGTAGAGTATCCCATGGCCCACATCTGTTTGCTGCTCTTCTTCCCCCCATCCCTTTGTATGCATTTTATACACCAATTGCTCTCATTTTTAGTTTAGCTTTCTTTTTCTTCTACTCTCATGACTCTTACACTTTGGGGGCCTGCCAACCAGATCGCAAATAAATGCACAGAGGCTTATTATGAATGCTCAGCCTTAGTTCGACTTGTTTCTAGTCAGCTTTTCTTAAAGTATTCAGCTTGACTTTTGCCTCTCGGTTTTTATCTTTCTCTATTCTGTGTATTTTCCTTTCTTACTCCATTGCTGATTGCGTAGCTGGTTGGCTGGCCCCAGTTGTTCCTTTCTCCTTTGCTTCCTCTTCTTTTTCTCCTTCTATTTCTTTTTTTTTTTTTTTTGGTTTTTCGAGACAGGGTTTCTCTGTGGCTTTGGAGCCTGTCCTGGAACTAGCTCTGTAGACCAGGCTGGTCTCGAACTCACAGGGATCCGCCTGCCTCTGCCTCCCGAGTGCTGGGATTAAAGGCGTGCGCCACCACCGCCCGGCCTCTCCTTTATTTCTTCTCTCTGCCTGTCAGCCCTGCCTATCCTTTCTCCTCCTTAGCTATTGGCTGTTTAGCTCCTTATGAGACCAATCAGGTATTTTAGTCAGGCAAAGTAACACAGCTTCACAGAGCTAAACAAATATAGCATATCTTTGCATCATCAAACAAATATCCCACAGCATAAACAAATACATCACATCTTAAAATAATATTCTACAACACATCTCCAGTCTGCTGTCCAGTGAAAATTATCTATAAAACAGAGCTGCAAATAATTATTGAGTTCTACCTTCATCTTTAGCCTATTGCTCCCCTTCATCCCAAAATTCAGTTCTGTATCCAAGCACATGACTTGACCATCTTTCTTGTTTTTCAAAGCTAACCATTTCCCCAGCTGGACTTGAGGGGTCTTTGGTGCCTCTTTCATGACCACCATAAAGTAGCCATGTCTCACCTTGCCACTCAGTCTCTAGCACATCTCCTTTGATTCTTAGAGCTTAGAATGGTCTAAAATGCAATTATTTGTTTGCTTGTTTAGTATCTGGTTTCCTTTGTCGATTGACATCTTTGTATGAACAGAGATCCTTTCTCTCCTATTCAGGACTGTGTCTCCAGCTAAAAATCTGTCTCCATCTTAAGTAGTAGATGTTATTTAAGTTGTTTTCTTTCTGCCAGCCCAAGGAAAAATAGATTGCAAACTCAGAAAACGACCTAGCAGTATAATATCCCAGTTTTAATTTTTGCATTAAAAACAAAATAGTAGTTGTAGCCAGAATTAGACTTTTGAATTAGAAGTTCCCTTTATAGATTGGTCCTGTTGAACCATAGCTACAGGATCTCCAGGATTCGGAACAACAGCGGGAAAGCCGAGAAGAGTTTCAGTGAGGGTCCAGTACTGATGGTGCCAGAAGCCAGAGGCCTTGAACCTGACCAACACCGTATCACACGCTGAACGTTTGCAGGTAAAGCTGTGTGGACAAATGTGTATACTGCATGACACACCGCAGCTCCCAGTGCCACTAAGGTGAATGAAGAAGTCAGGGAGAGACTGGAAAAGATGGAGGAACGAGGTAGGGTTTTTGTTTATTTGTATTTGTTTTGCTTTCTTGTTGTTGCTTTTGGTTCATTTTGTGTTTTTGGCTTGTTTGTTCTTAATTAATATTTTTATTTATTACTTGTTTTATTTTTCTTTCTTTGTAAATTTTCTTTTGTGTATGGGAGCGAATGCTGCAAGCGTGTAAGGCGATCGGGAAAGGGACTGGGGTGCGTGATTTGAAGTTCACAGAGAAGCAATTTAAATAATCATGCTTAAAAAAAAAAAGAAGACGCCCTCTTGGCAACACATCTGTAACCCTGCCCTTTTTTTCTTTTCTTTCTTTATTTTATTATTATTATTATTTTGGTTTTTTGAGTCAGGCTTTTCCTGTATAACAGTCCTAGCTGTCCTAGAACTAGCTCTTGTAGACTAGGCTGGCCTCGAACTCACAGGGATTCACCTGCCTCTGCCTCCCGAGTGCTGGGATTACAGGTATGCGCTACCACCACCCGGCAACCCTGGCTTCTTGAGAAGCCGAAGCAGTAAGATTCCTGGAGCCCGTGAGTTGGAGACCAGCCACTGCAACATCTCGAGACTCCATCTGAAATATAAAAGCACAAATAAAGAGTTGTGAATTAGAATGTCTCCATAAAAATTTACTGAATGAAAGTTCATCATTGAGTGTAAAATTGGTTGAGCATGGCTGCAGGAAGTGAATACTCCTTCAGCAGCACTTGTAATCACAACAGCAGAAGACGGCACTCCCTTTTAGCCGCTTTCTAATTAAATGGCAAATTCTGACTTGTACTTAAGATATGCATTGCATCGTGTCGTGACTCACTGGGTCATTTATTCTGTCGGTTGAGCGTCGTGAAACATTCTTCACTTGACTTCATCGGAGGAACAGTACTAGGCAGATCTCTCCTGAGAGCACCCAGCTGCCCCGGCTGAGGCCCCTGTTTGATTTTCATCACTTTGAATGTCTAACATAACTTCTAAAGTGCTGAGATGGCCAAATATGGGCTGCCCTGATGAGTGACCTCTGTCTCCCCTTCCAAACAATTCCTCCCAGTTAGTTAAACCGGACCCTGGCGGTCCTGGCTTCCAGCCAATGAGCCTGCAGAAAAGAGCGCTTGTTGCTTTTGAAGGGCGCTTTCCTCAGAGGTTTCTGGTGCAATGGGAACATCAGTTTGGCTCCTCTGCCTCCCTTTTCAATATTAACATGTTCTCCAGTGTCGCCGCCACTCACAAAACACTGTCAGAAAGCAAAAATGCAGAACGCCAAACACAGCAGAACCTTGAGATTTACTTTTGCCTCCTAAGGAGAACTTCTAAATAGAGAGACGTTTTATAAACAGCCCCACGTCTTTTTAGAGAGGAAATTGGAGGGACGGCCTGGATGAAAGAAAGCAAAGCATGGAGTGTATGAATGCCTTTTATTCTGCAGAATTGTGGGTAGACCTGAAGGAGCAGGGCAGACAGCGGTCCTTTTATTATCTGCAAACTGAGCCCAAGGCATGTGGGAAGGTCCAGAATCTGCACTTAGAGCAAATATTCCTTGACTCTGGTTTAAACAACAAGAAATAATATAAAATTAAAAACAGACATAATGAGCTGTAAGAAGGGCAGTCATTAGCCGTGTCTAAGCCAGGTTTTGTAGTTCAATTGAGCTCGGTCCACTTTGCATATGTTAAGAGATTTATTTCTGAACTCGATGTAAACAAAGATTGTAAAATGTGTTCAAATGAGATTCTGCAGAGATTTAGAGGCCAGATAATGCGCAAATCATAATTAATAAAATGCAAAAATATTCTATGAGGTGTCATAGCAATTAAATTCCCAACTTGTTCTTAGACAGAGTATTGGTGGACATGACAAGAAAACAGGAGGGGAGACAGGGGAAGGAAGGGGCCAGCAAGAGAGAAAGAGGCTCAGGGGAAGACCGTGGGAGAAGAAGACAAAGAACAAATTATATATATATATGGATGAAAATGCCATAATAAAACCATTACTTTGAATGCTGATTTAAAGTCATAGACAAATGTTTTTATTATAGCTTAGTCTATTTGTTTTCTTTAGGAACAGATTCTTTTGTAGCCCAGGTTGGCTTTGAATTCTTTATCTTCAAGTTCAAGGAAGACCTCGAACTCCTTTCCTTATCTTCCTGCTTCTACCTCCCAAGTGCTGGGATTATCAGTGGGTAACATCACCCCCTGTTATTATTATTTTTCACTATTGAAAGTGAAATGCAGGATGACTTCTACCTCAGGAGGTAGTGAGGCTGTGTTGTTTGATCTTGAACTCAGAAAAGCCAAAAGCTGGTTTGGACTAAAACATGGAAGGCCCTAGGAATTTGGAAAGGAATTTGGATGTCTTCTATTCAAGTGGTGGATGAGGACGCAAGCCCAGGAAGACTTGGCTTATCATTTCCCAACACCTCCCCCCCATTACCCGTCACCTCAGTCTCTGTCTCTCTCTTATTTAAATAGATGGAAACTCTATAGGAAGAGTTTGAAAAGCTGTTGAAACTGTAAAATCAGACACTGTGGGAAATAAAATGGCCTGAACATCTTACCATAGTTGGAAATACAGCTATTACAAGATAAAAGGTAATTAGGAAAACAATGTTCAGTCTGGAGAATCTCTACTTTAGACACATTTTCACGAATATGTTTGTTTGTTCCATATACTCAGACGTTCCTGTATTTTTCAGAAGTTTCCAAATAAAAATACTGAAACGGACATTGATTTGTTTCAACGAACGTGATTCAAGTTGACTTTCCATTTTTACGTCAAACCCTCAGCCTGCTCTTGCCTGTTCCTCAGTCATGTTTCATTCTGTGGTGGTCAGATGCCCATCTGCATTCTAGCTTCTCTGTGTCCTCAGAGAGAAGCTGGAGGCAATGACAGCTACTATAGATACCTAAGAGGTATGGTCATTAGCACTGTGATTTGTAAATTATTAAGGAAAGATTTCAAATTATGTAACTGGCCTTCTAAAAATATTATGACTCCCAAATCATCCTGAGGACCTTAGGTCCCCCATCACTGGTAACAAACTAAAAAAAAAAAAAAAAAAAAAATTAAAGTTTGTTTGTTTCTTTACTAACTTATGCTTAATATTTTCTGATGGTAAAAAAATAACTTCCTTCATAAGAAAATAAGGTATTTGAAAAACAAATGAGCTGCCATATTAGTTAGACCAGAGAAAGTTGGAAGCTATCTTAGTAGCCAATAAAGCCTTATGGAAATCCATTATTTTATAATCTAATTAAAATAGAAAAGTAACAGTTGCAACATAGATAATTTGCGTGAATAGACAATGCAACCTAGGGAAGACGTGGGTTATAAAATTAAAATCTCACTATCAGGCACAGGCTACCTCCCTACAAGTTAGTGGTCAGTGAGGCACTAGAGACCCCAAGTAGCAAAGTCTATTACCATTGTTCTTTGTGGCCCTCCATAACGAGATGGCAAGACCCAGTTGCTGAAGGCAACACACTCTGGATGTAGCTCATAGAGAAGCTGGAATTAACCTGGGAACTTATCGATGGACTTATCCAGTGATAGATTATGAATGCTGCAATACCAAACTGCCAGGCAGAATGTGCCCAGGGGTCTAAGAGCGGCACGACTGTTTGAGGGGTCACCAGCTGTTTTTGGTTGGACTTGAGGCTGGTTTGACAGGAAGGGATTCATGCCTGGTACTGAAAACCTGGTCAAAAGCCTATGGTTTGGGAGGTCATAGACCCTGGAGGAGTATCCGCTACAGTTGTTTTGCTAAACAGACGTGTTGTTAAAAACTGCCCTCTGAGCCAGGTGGTGATGGCGCAAGCCTTTAATCCCAGCACTTGAGAGGCAGGGACAGGTGGATTTCTGTGAGTTCGAGGCCAGCCTGGTCTACAAAAGCTAGTTCCAGAATAGGCTCCAAAGCGAAACAGAGAAGCCCTGACTCATAAAAGCCAAAAACAAAACAAAACAAAACAAAACAAAAAAAATGCTACCTTCTGGTAGACCCATAGATTAGGGCTGCTCTCACCCTTGGTCAAAGAAGCTTCTTGTTTGCATGGGCAGCAGTTGATGTGGAGACTTTAACTTGTCAAGGCACTGAGAATCAGTGTTGAGTGTTCAGCCTAAGTGAGACATCTGTATTAACCCGCTCAGGGCTCAGGAAATATATCGGAAGGAGAGGAAAGAAAGCTGTCGTCAGAAGAGGTGGAGGGGGAGGAAAAAGAAGAAGAGGAAAAAGAAATAAAGAGTGCACTAAGATCTTTAGGCCACTCAGTGTGACTGGGTGACAAGTGTTGAAGGGAGAGAAGGCCACAAAGGCAGACAGGGGCCAGATTAACAGGGCCTTGGGGTTTAGTCCATAAAGAGGCGCTGTTGTAAGCTTTAGAGGCCAAAATATTACAACTGTGGCAGAATATGTACGTAGTAAGGCTTTATTCATCGGATGCCTTCATAGCCACCTGTGGAATGCATGCTGACCGTGATCAACACAGGTGCTATCTAAAGATAAATAAAGCATGAACTCCTCATCTGAGAGGCTAACAACAGTGTGGTCAGATACTTACCTCCAGAAATGACAGGTTGCACTTCACACCACAAATTGTATGAGCCTCTACAATGTGCTACTGAAGCCCAAAAGCAAATGCTTTGACGGGGAGGGAAAGGACAGCTGCCAGTCAGCAAGACAAAAGCCCACAGAAGAATTTCCACCAGTCAATCAGGCACCATGAGAACCTCAAGCTTCCTTCAAGTTAGCAGCTTCAGGAAGCAACCGCCCCAACCCTAGGTCTGGGTAAGCCAAGGGCAAGGATTGAGGTCTTCAGAATTTAGCAACTTGAATGGATACTGCAAAGAGACACAGCTCAGACCTCAGAGATGGCTTACCAAAGTTCCACAGTATGGTTGGAAACACATTTTCTAAAGAGAGGAGGCAGGCAGGCAGAGAGGACATTTCGGGCAGACGGGAACTGTAAGTGCACAGACATGATGCTCTCCAGCCAAGTGCCTGGTGCTCTTGGGAATTCTAAGTAGGGGAATCAATAGCAGCTAGAACTCCAAATGCATTGGGAAACCATGGAGAAGCACAGCCAGAGGGTTAGAAAGTGCCGGCACTTGGAAGGGCATATAATTCTGTGCTATGCTACAGGGAGCAGCCTAAGGTTTTAGAGTCTCTGTCCTTCCTTTTAAGGAATTCAGAAGTTTTTCACTGTGGCAGCAGCATTAGGCAAAGACTGAATGTAAAACATTTGTCATACAGAAACTGTCTGCTGCGGACAGAACAAAGGGGTCATTGCTTGGATTTTTGAATTTCAAGATAGTTTTTTAAAACTATATTTGGGAAACAAAACAGCCCGAAGGCAACCTTTCTGATTTTCAAAAGTTTGCTGTTGTTTTTTTGTTTTTGTTTTTTGTTTTAAAGCTGTATTGTTGCACACAGCTACATTCCATTGACATATCTAGTGCATTATAAGAATGTCTTATAAATGTTTTCAAGGTCTGGTGATTTATTTGTTCCTCTTAAAGGCTTCTTTTCGACCGCACTCAGACTCAAAAGTAGAAGCTCTCAGTGAGGACAGCCAGGTCTCTTGGCAATCTGTTTTTGGTGTTTCACTTCGGCTTCGTTCTCCTTGACCAGAACTTCAGCACATTCTGCAGCCTCCTCCTTGTTCTTCCTACTGAGCGTCTCTTCAGATCAGTACTCTGGCATTTGTGTTGCAGGACACATAGATGTAAGATGCTGGATCTTGAGGGCTTTGGTCCTGGCCTTATCACCTTCTTTGTTTAAGGATTTTCTGATTACCTATTAGTGGACATCATCTTCTTTACAGAGACTCAGAAGCTTTTTCTTTTTCAGATTTTACTAGTTCTCCGGGGCCTCAAATGACGAGGTACTTCCTGTCTTCAGTTCTCCTAGGTCTATCACAGTGTTTCTCAACCCATGAGTTATGACCCCTCAGGAGGTAAACAATTGTTTCACAGGGATCACATATCAGTCATTCTGCATAACAGATATTTACATTATGATTCATAGCAGTAGAAAAATTACGGTTATGAAGTAGCAATGAAAATGATTTTAGGGCTGGGGGTCACCGCAACATGAGGAACTGTATTAAAGGGTTGCAGCATTAGGAGGGTTGAGAACCACTGTTCTATGACCAGAATGCCCTGTATCCAACAGCAGGCACAGTCTGCCATGGGTCAAGACATCCTACTTCATGGGAAAACCTTGTTTGTCCTTCTCACCACAAATTCAGACCACATAGCCCTTCCTCCTCAGCCAGAGCATCTGCAGATACTTCTGTGGCCACCGCTTCTCATAGAAAGTACGAAGCTTGCATCTATCCCCCACGTCAGCGAGTTTCTGACAGCCAGTGGCTCTGAAGGGGGTATTCAGATTCATCTCGACACCGCCTACCACCTAGGAGGTGACATGAAAAAGAGCATCTTATAATTTTTAAAAATTTTCTGAGTACTGGATACTGATTGTGATGAAAGTGGGGCTATAAATGGACTATCTTCTTAGAGCCTATAAAGGAGATAAATTTGCTGAAGTATAGCCAATGAGATTATTCAGCTGTATTAGATAATGCTAAACTATTGTCCCAATTGATATGCCAATTAGGATTCTCAGAACTATTTTAAAGAGTTTCTGTCTCTGGCTCAGAGGAGGACCTAGCGACATTGGATTCCTGTTCCCAAACCTGATGACCTGAGCCCAAACCTTGTCACCCACATGTTGGAAGACAAAACCCAACACAAGTTGTCCTCTGATCCCCATATGTTCATTGTGGCACGTGTGTGCCCACTCAGACACACACAAAATACATCAACAAAATGCAATGATAAAAGAAGGGTTTGTGCATCCGAACACTTGCTACTGTTTGGTCAGTGTAAGGCATGCCAAACGGCACCCCCAAAATCATTTTCATTTCCACTTCTATCACTGAAGATGTTGAGTGTGTCTTCACGTATGTTTGCCATTTGAACTCCCTGTGAAATTCTTTTGCACAACCTTTGCCTTTTCTATCAACTCACTTGGTTTTGATGTTGTAGATCATTAGCTATTCCATGATTCTAATCCCTTATTGGTTTCAGTTGTAGCAATTATCTCTTCCTACCAAAGTTTGTTTTTTTGGATTTTTAGTTTTTGACGAATGTCTTTTACGAAACAGGTATTTTAAATCTTGTTGTACCAAATTTATTGGTCTTTGGTGGTTAGGGCATTACGTAACTTATTTAAGACATCTTCTTTACCTTGGCATCATAAAAGTCTTGCCTAAAAATATAAAAATTGATCCAGCATGAGGGTGCACACCTTTGACGTCACCACTGGGGAGGCAGCAGGAAGCAGATCTCTGTTGAGTTCAAGGCCAGTTTGATCCATAGAGCAGGCTCCAGAATATTCAGGTCTACACAGTGAGACACTTTCTCAGAAAAGGACAAGTGTACAGTTGCCTCTTCCCTTTTACGTTCTCAGTCCTTGTGGAAGTTTTTAAGAATGTTGCCAAGTAAAAATCCAAATTGAGTCTTTCCATGTCATAGCCAATCATGCCATTTATTGAAAGCTGAGCCATGTACACGCCCACACTGTATTCCTACTTTAGCTTGTTAGTATTTCGATATGAAAAACTCCATTGTCATTATTGAAATTTGGCCTTTCTTTCTTTCTTTCTTTCTTTCTTTCTTTCTTTCTTTCTTTCTTTTTTCTTCCTTTCTTTTTGTCTTTTGATCTTCAATGTATATTTTAGAACCATCTTGTAAAGAAATAACCTATTTGTGTTTTTACTGGAATTACAATGAATCCATTGACTTTCAACCCACTCCATGCTGCCTTCAGTTGCTAAAACACCACTGAAATCAATCATGCCCAAATCACCAAAAGCTAGATGTTGTCAAAACTGCTGGTTTTCCCTTTGTTCTCTTGCCTTACTGCCCCTGTTGAGAGCATGCCATGTAGATGAGAGGGCTCTCCTTTCTTACTCAGCATGTGCTCTGGGCTTTGGTGACTTCAGGCTGGCCTGATTTTCCTCCTAACCTACGAAAGGAACCCCTCAGTTTTTACAGGTGGCCACTTCACCTCTAGCTGACCTCTGAGAGTCAGAGGGCCAATGATCTGCTATTTACTTCTCTTTCCCAGTTCAGTCTCTTGGTTGTGGTTTTCCAGTGCATGGCTTTCAGTGTTACTGTGTATTAATGATGCCCTAAATATAGAAATACATAGACGTAAACATCCAGTAATTTCCCTGATATACTTGACATTCCTAGTTGGACTTCAAGCAGACACAAAAAATTCAATGCACATTTTAAAAAAAGTTACACCCTAAATATCATCCTTTCTGTGATAGTTTGAGTGGTAACGGCCCCCACAGGCTCATCTATTTGGATGTTTTGTGCCTAGTTGGTGGAAGGATTAGCGGGTGCAGTCTTCTAGGAGAAGGTATGTCATAGGATGTAGGTGGTGGGCTTCAGGTATCAGAACCCATGGTAGGCCCAGTCTCTGCCTGCTGCTTGTGGAGTAGACGTAAACTTCCCACTACTGCTCTGGCACCATGGCTCCCTGGCTGTTGCCACGCTTCTGCCATGATGGTTATAGACTTACCCTGAGGACCTGTAAGCAAGACTCTGGTTAGGTGCTTTCTTTTATAACTTTCCCTGGTCATGGCGTCTCTTCACATCAATAACTAAGATACTTTCCCAGATTGATAAATAACACCATCACACACACACACACACACACATATATATGTATGTATGTATGTATATACACACATATACATGTATATATGTATATGTGTGTATACATATATGTATATGTGTGTATATTATATATATATATGTATATATATATGTTCCCAACTAAAAGACTGCATTAACAATAATAAAAAAACCAACTAGGACTTAATCCATTCTCGTCTGGATTCTTTCATCCTTATCCATTAACAGGTTGTACATGCTACCTTCAAAACATATTTTAAATCCTTTTATCTATGTCTGTTTCACATACCATCATCCTAGTTGTGGCCACTGTTCTCCTTTTGATTTGATAACAGACACAACCCCCTATGCGGTGTCCCTGCATGCAATCTGGCTTTACCGTAATCCACTCTTCATTAGGTGATGAGAGTAATCTCAGAGTTAGGACAGAACTTGTGCTGTCTTGGTTTAAAATCTTCCAGAGACCTCCCACTGTAGTTGAAATGCAATCCAAAGTCCACACAAGGTCTACTAAGCGGACTCTTGCCTGCTTCTTGGGGCCTTAGCTCGCTAAATCCATCCCCAGCAGCCTTCCCTTTGCTTCCTAAAACAAGCCAAGCTCAATCCTGCTTGGAACCATTGTATGTACTGACCCTGATGCCCTCGGTTCACTGAGTGGCCTTTGTGTCCTTAATCTGCTATCAGATCAATTTTCCTTAGAGAAGGGAGCTTCCCTCACGTAAAGACGGCCATCCACCATGAAACTTCTGAAATTGTTCTCACTTACCGATTTAGATATTTATTCCTGAATAGAATTAAGGCCTTTGAAAGCCAAGACCTTATCTGTCTCATTCATCATTGTTCCTGCACCTACAAAAGTGCCTGTCACCCGAGAATCTCTTGACAAACATTTACTGAAGGGCTAAAAGTTCTCCCAGAAGGATGTGTAGTATGATAAGGAAAGAGGTCAGATGGCTATGACCTAGTGACATCCGAAAATCTTAAACTGCGATTCAAAACTTGTCGTATAAATAGGCTTGATACGGAAAGCAACGAAGAAAAATGAACCGAATGCGCTAGGGCGTGAGCATTTGTGGAAGTTCCTCCCATACGTTGTTCATGTAATAAGTCAGATTAAACAAATTCGACTCTCAGTTCATATGTCCTCAAAATGACAAAAAGCACAGTCAACTCATGAAAATAGTTTATATTTATGATTTTGAAAGCAGAAATGAAACTTACAAATGAAACTCCACATGGGTGTGTTCCTTTTCCCCTTCGATGACAATCCAATTTGTGCTCCAAATGCTAAACTTAGTTACTTTATTATGTTCTTTTCATTTGGAGGTTGCTGGGGATGGGACCCAGGGTCTTGCATATGCAGTCTACACCCGAGCTGTGCCTGACCCTCTCCCCAGGCCCTAGATTTAAAAGAACGATTCCTCTCTGCCATCGTACCGTGGAATTCAGAGATTGTGTGTCTGACCCGTTTCAGAAGACAAAAAGCCAAACATTTTCAGTACCTACTTGATTTTTCTCTTGGTTTTAAATACTGCTTGTCTTACTTAGTTGGCTGCATAAGTGAAAACTAATAACAACTAATACAATGCCCCACATTACAAATAGAATATATTTGAGTAGTTAATGAATGATAAAAGTGGAAGACGCATTAGCCGAGGCAGCCTATCAAGTCCCTCCCGATTCAAGTGCCTAAACACAAGTCCCCCTGTGACAGTATTGACAGGCAAGGCCTTCCAGAGGTGACCGGGCAGGCGTGGCTCACTCACAAATGCTATTAGTGTTCCAATCAGAAAAGCCCAAGAGAGAGAATTAGTGCGTGTAGAACTCAACCATACTGTTGCTCTGACCTCAGATTTTCAGCTTCTACATTCTGAGAAATCATTTTTTTCTCTTTTATTTGCTATTTTTCTAGAGCAATTTTATTTAAGAGAATAAAAACAACTGTGCCACTATGCCTTCTTTTTCATAAGCAATGCAGTATATTGTAATCGTTGCTTGACCTCCATTTCTTTCAATAAATGATGCCAATGATGTTTCATTTATAGATGACGTCACTCTTCTAGTTTCATGCAATTCCATCACAAGGTCATATTATATTTATTTATAGACGTTAGATTTAATTAATTGTAAGTAATACATGTAACCAAATTCCTGTTGGTGAGGGAGGACTGTTTCCGCCATTGCAGACAAATTGATATCTAAGACAGTGGGTAATGTCATAAAGCACCACTTATACTTCTGCGAATGTATCTGATTCATAACCAAAGGGGAGATTAATGGGCCAAAGGGTAAATAGATAGGCAATGCCTTACTCTTGAATTCTCAGCCTCCACTCCTGAGTTTACCTGCCAGTCTGAAATGTTGCCTTGGTCAGTCATGGCCTGGGCCTTAAGGGCTACATGCTTTACTGTTTACATGTAACCAGAGACTGGACAGTCCCACCGTGGCCATCTATACAGCGGAAAGCTGGGGAATCCAGCAGCTACTTAGTCCAAGAATCTGGAATCCTCAGGACAAAAGGTGCCAATGACACAGGCCTGGTCCACACGGCACAGAAACTCCCTGAAGACTTATTGGTGCAGTCAATGTCCAATACTAAAGGTGACAACAGCAGGGGAAACACACACACACAGCTGAGGTCAGTTGCATTCCTAACACTGGGTTGGCTTGCACCTGCACACACAGGTCAGGAGCCTCAAGCGGCACAAGACGAGGAAGACAGACAGAACTCGATGCTGTACACCACTCCTCCTCTCCCCCCCCCCCCCCCCGCTCCCCCCCCGCGACACCCCAAAACGTGGGCTTGGTCCTGGCGGCGTGGGGGCCTTGTGACCTGTGTCTTGTGCTTTAGGCGTGAGGCAGAATATCACGGTGGCAGAAACACAGCAGAGGGTGGGCCATAAGCAGAGAGACCGATAGTTGTTCCTTATCAGCCACCCAACTGTAGCAGCCTGAAATGACTAGGACAGCTTGCTCCATTTTAATTTATGACATAACAGGTTTGTATTATGTAGTGCTTATGATGTGTCAGATATTGCCCTAATCTAAAGCATGACCTATGACCCTGGCTTCACCCAGGAGATCCTTCTCTTAATATAATAGTCCGTTTTCAGGTATATGTATCCATCAGAGCTTAAGACTCAGAGAACATATTGAAATGCCACTCTGTATACTTTTTAAACTGTTATCTTACCTTTCTATTTTCAGCCCCATAAAACGGGCTTCAATGTTTTGATGTCTCTATACTCAGTGGAGTTGTTTTTGTTTTTTGTTTACAGTTTCTTTGTCGGATGCTATGGTTTTAAAATGACTTCCCTAGGGGCTTTGGGACAAGTATTTGGCAACAAAAGGCAACGACAAAATGCGAAGAAATCTAACCCAAGATTCTGTGAATGGAGAGATTCATTCCTTAATCTGTTGGCCTTTCGGTAGTGTCGATAACATCCTATTGAGCGATTTTGTGTGTTCCAGTACACATGTGTGCTTGTGCAGCAGTGTATCTGTGAGTGTGGTGGCCAGAGGACAAACTCGGGCCATACTATCTTATTTTAAGACAGGATCTCAGGCTGGAGAGATGGCTCAGTGGTTAAGAGCATTGCCTGCTCTTCCAAAGGTCCTGAGTTCAATTCCCAGCAACCACATGGTGGCTCACAACCATCTGTAATGAGGTCTGGTGCCCTCTTCTGGCCTGCAGACATACACACAGACAAAATATTGTATACATAATAAATAAATATTTTTTTAAAAAAAGACAGGATCTCCCATTGGCCCGAAGCCCTTCAGCCCTGGGATTACAAGCACACACTACCACACCTGGGTTTTTGTTTCACTTGAGAACCAATTTAGGTTCTCATGCTTTCAAAGCAAGCACGTTGATGACTGAGCCATTTTCCTGGCCCTCTTAATTCTCAATGCAGTCGAATGGTACTCAACTAAGCTGGTCCATGTGCACTACTAAATTTACCCTAGAAGATAGGTGCTGTCACGTCCAGAAAGGACGGGTCCAGAAGACCTGTGTGTACATGGGGCCTACAGAGCCCTCTGGCCCACCTTTTCTTCAGACTACTGAAGCCTTAGGTCGAGAGAGTTGCTAAGCAAACACAGTTGGTTGGTGAGAAGAACGAGACAGATCCTAAGCTATTTCCCCTGTTGCATTTCACTGTGCCCTTACCTGTGGAGAAAACAAAACTCTATTTTGTGCCGATACTCCAATTTTCCTGTTCCAGTTTTGTAATTTTTCTTTTGACAGCATTTACTGACAGCCCACAGAGCTCTCTGAATGTGAATTCTGTCTCTTCCATCTTTAGATAAAGAATTTTTTGTGGAATAAGAATACTGATTGGTAACACCAGTCATCGCCTACAAGTCTGGGCTCTGTCACTCCTTATGCAAATGTAGTGATTGGTCAGTTCTCTTGGGTGGGCTTTTCAATGTGAACTGAGAGACTGGGATATGTGGCCCACTGTGTACTTCCCAACACTTGTATTTGTCCTGCTGTTAACCCACCATTGTGATGCCGAGTTATCTTATCCTCAAGTTTCTCAGTTCTTGGTAAATGAGGCAATGTTTTCAGTGGCTTAGTCAGTTTTGTAGCCTTGTTTTTCACATGCTGCTGTTAGAACTCGGTATTCTGGCTCTCCCGTGTTCTGTTTTCTGTTTCTAAATCAACACTGCACACACTGTAAGTGGACCTGTCCTTCTGTTCTGGTTAGTCTAGGTTTACGTTTTGGTTTTGATTTTTGAGCAAGGAGACATCGTTGCTGAAAAGAAAAACTCCCAGGTGGACTGTTTAGAGTTTCAAGGCCCTGTCAAGGGTCATACACTTAGGGCTGTGGTTAAGCCAGGAGTTAGTGATTGATTCAAAGGTCCCATGAGTAATCACAGGGGCTCTGGCTTAGGACCTTAGCACCAGACAAAGGCTCACATCTGGGGAGTAAACAGTAAACTGAAATGCATCATCTTTCTTGAAGCTTTTGAACAGACTCACATATGAAGGAGGAGGAGGAGGAGGAGGAGGAGGA
>NC_022009.1:111849425-111858881 GCF_000317375.1 Microtus ochrogaster
TACAAAAACTTAAATCAAAAGCGATGCTACCACGAATTGAGGGAATGTTGTATTTATTTTGTCTTCTGTTTTTCTAGACAGAGTTTCTTTGTTTCTTTTTTCAACAACCCTAGCTGCCCTGGAACTAGCTCTTGTAGATCAGGCTGCCTTGAACTCACAGAGATCCACCTGCCTCTGCCTCCCTAGTGCTGGGATTAAAGCCAGATGCCACCACCACCCGGTTTGGGGGAAGGTTGGCAGAGGAAGGAAAATGAATGGAGTTGGATGGCAGCTGAGCCACAATCATAGGTTCCTTGGAGCGAGATTAGATAAACAAGTCTGGCCTGGTGACCAGATGACCAGACAAGCAGAGCTCCTATCATGGGGGCTTTGGAAGCTGTTGCAGCATCCTGCAAATTCTAGCTCTCTATGAAACTGAACCTTGTAGCCCCATAGCTTCCCACCAGTCTTTAAAAGAATTCCTATCCCCTGCTCTAACCTGGTTATGCATCTGTGCCTTGCTGACTGAAAAGGTCGAATTCACACTCCATGCTCTTGGGGTGTCTGAATGTTGCATGGCTGTCAGGACTCCACACAGTACATTTTGCTGAATGAAGAGGTGTGGTTTGGCTTACTTTGGGGGAACAGCTGGGTCTGTGTTAGATGCATGAGAGAGTAGTTTCTTATCTAGGTGAAGGTGAAGTCAACGTTATCTGAAAACTTGCAGAGTTGAGCGAGGCCTAGAATGGCACGTGCAGTTATTTAGCCAGAGACACATCTTCCACGGCTGGTTCTGGCAGCAGGTTCGGTTTTTCATAACCCCCTGGGGCCCGGATAAAGAGTCTGGTGGGCTGATAGAGAAAGGAGTTGGGAGAAATGCATGAGAAGGAAGCCACTAACCAAAGATCACTGCCACTAATTACAAGGAGATGCTAGCCTTACAGGAAAGCCCGCAGAGGCAAGACGCATGCGAGCTTCTCCATTTGAAAGCAAGAGGACATGCTGTTTAAATCTAGTCCCATATGTCTAATGTGATGGAAACTGACTTTTATCAATAGGCATGAAGAGAAATCATTAGCCTTTGAATTTTGGATTTTTCTGAAGCATCATATTCCATACCCCAGTGCTCTCATGAGGGGAGCTGTTTTGTTTGTGCATTTGAGCCTTTTCAACACGCTCTAAATTGAAACAGAGAATCTATTCTTTTTTTCTCTCTCCTCTCTCTGATGCTAGTGTAAAATTGAATAAGCAGCAGCACACTGCAGGAAGTCAGTCCAGCCACGGCGAATCTGCACTTGTGTTGGATGGAGAGAGGATGGGGAGAATGAATGTTTGCCCTGTGGCATCAATTTCCTGTATAATGTTCTTCAAGAGGCATTTGGAAAATGCCCAGCCTCACAGATGTACATAAATACCACACATAACTTGTTTCTGTCCTTAGAAAGAGGCGTCTGCAAAATTATGACAAAGCTGGCTTACCAACGCCTCCTGGAAGCTGATGAATCATGTCACCTTTAACTGGATGACTTAGAGGTGGATGATTCCAGGGTTTGACACCGGAAGGGCAAACTGGGAGAGCGCCCTGGCGTTCGGCCTCTGTGCCTATGTTAGGCATTTCAGGCTATTTGTATTCAGAAGTTTGCATGCCCCCTCCTTCTGGAAATTGCTAGAAACAGTATAGGCCAGCAGAAACCAATCTCTAGCAGTTATAAAGCCATGTATTTATTTTCAAACCACACAAAGATGTATGCACATATCACAAAGCATCCCTTCAAGAATGGACAGATGTGCCCCCCTTCCTTCAAGCCTTACTATCCCAAATACTGCAAATGTTATTGCTGGTCCTCTTGTTTAAAACGTGATGGTTTGATTGAAGAACCTAACCCATTTCTGTTTCAGTCACCAACCTGTGGAGCCGGGACAGAGTTTAAGAACTTGACGCACAGAGGAAGGTTCAGATGTAAAGAATCTGCTTTCTCGCTTAGCTTTGCTGTTTTCTCTTTCAACGCTTGGGATCGAACCCAGGGCTTTGTGCAGAATCTATGCATGCTAGCTAGGCAAGAGCTCTAACAACTGAGCCACACCCCCAGATCCAAGCTCACCTAATATAAGGCAAGGGAAGAGATAATTAGCGGTGTCCTATTATCTACCATGTATGAGGAGCCTTTCCATGTATCAGTGGTAACTGTTTTAACACCTGCATTTCTTCACACCCCCTCCTTTTGTAGATGAGGAAGTCTGAACACACCGTTTCGTTGCTAATAATCGAACTCAGGCTTATGTCTGTCCAGTCCTAAAGCTTGTGGTCTTTTCTCAGCCTTAGAAATTATTAATCTAAAGGACCCACCGAAGAAGGCCTCAGAAGATGCTCAGTGGTCCACATCTTCTTTGTCTCTTTTCTGACAGGGTCTCAGGTAGCCCAGGCTGGCTTCGAACTGGCGAGGCAGAAGTTTATCTTGAACTTTTAATCCTCCTGCCTCTACTTCTGGAGTACTGGTATTATAGGTTTTCACTGTCACGCCCTGTTTAATGTGGTGCTGAACCTGAGTGCTTGCTAGGCAAGTTCTCTAACAACTGAGCTCACAGATCTTAAATTAATGTAAATCTGCCATTATGAGTATATACGCTGGGGAGAGGGACTAAAACTTCTCAGATCTGTTGGCTGTCTCATAAGGCCCAGCAGACTTGTATTTTGTTTTCTCCCCGGTGTTGCTGCTCACACCTTTCCCCTTGCCTGCCTGTGGTAATCACCGCTCTGTTCTAATTCAATGTATTCCACTTCTTAGGAGCCCGGATAGAAAGTGACATTACACTGAACCCGCCTTTCTGTGCCTGGCGGATTTCTCCTGACATCATAATCCCGTCTAGGTTTGCCCACGCTGTTCTGCACAATAGAATTTCCTGGCTGTTTGCTTTTAACAGCTGAGTAGTATTCTATTGTTCATGCATACCACAGTCAAAAAAAACCATTGGTTTCTGTGTCTCAACTGCTGTGAACCAAGCTACAGAAAAGGAAAACTGACATCCCTTAAGCCTGCTGATTTCAGCTCCCCAGAGTATCTACCCAGGGCTGGGATTCCTGGGTTGTGTGGTTGCCCTACTTTTAGCATTTCCCTTTGAGAGAGCTCTGTGGTGTTTTCCAGACTGCCCATGCTAATCGGCAATATGACCAGGATGCTCGGGCGTCTCCTTTTGCTACTGTTCCGTCAACAGGTGTTATCTTTCGTCTTTTTATAATAGCCAGGCTAACAGGTGTGAGGTACTCGCTCTCCTTGGCTTTGATTTGCATTTCTCTGAAAATTACTGATATTGAGAAGTTTTCGTATGGGTTTTTTTTTCTCATTTGTATACCTTCTTTTGAGAAAGGACTATCAAAGCCCCAAGGCCCACTTGTTAACCAAGCTATTTTCTCCTTACTGAGTAGTTTGAATATAGTCCCTTATCTCATGTATGATTTGCAACTATTTTCTTAGTGTGTAGGCTCCTCTCTCTGGACTATTCCCTTTCTGGAATAGGTGCCCTTTAGCTTCACATAATCTCCTTGACTATTTATTAAAATATTTATGTATTAGTGTATCATTTCATTTTATTATCGATTTGTTTCTCATAGATATAAAAACCCATTCAGGTCCCTAAAAATTAATATGAAGACCAGTAAACAACAACAACAACAACAACGCTACTATGTGGCTTGGTAGGACATACAACTATGCCTAAAAAAAAAATCAAAAAACAAAACAGAAAAAAATAGACTAAAGGTACAAATGAATGGTCAATAAATCTCATACCAGGAAGTATGAGACATACTCCCAAATGCTAGGCCACAGAGATCCTATATTAGAGAACAAAAACAACAAAAGAAAAACAATCAAATTAAAGGTGGTGGTGACACAGGCCTGTAATTCCAGCACTTAGGAGGCAGAGGCAGGCAGATCTCTGAGTTCGACGCCAGCCAGAAAAATAATTCGAACAAAACAGTGCAGTGCTATGGACCTTTAATCAGACTTGGGAGGTAGAGGCAAGAGGATTAAGAAGAGTTGAAGGTCATTCTCTTCTATATATTGAGTTGATGGGTAGCCTGGGCTACAGGTGACCTCACCAAGAAAACTTTGAAACACAACAAAAGAAAAGAAATATTGCACCTGCCCACCTCCAACTGCAGTGCAGATGGAGAAAGAAACCACTGAGTCAGCCCCCTACAGGTTCAGAGCCCCTCAAGGCCAGACTTGTCTGCCACACCATGTTAACCCATGCCATTTCCATCTTGGTATCCAGATATTGAAGCAAAGACTGAATCCCTGGAAGGCTTCCAGTCTTGTGGGTAAGTCGGCCTAACCAGGAGAAACCAGGGGGCTCCACCCCCAGATTTGGATGACCCTATCAGGGCCAGCGCTCAGAGTTCCAGAATGAACGTTCATGGCTCACGGAGGACTCTGCGGGTTGATGGGAAGGAGCCTGGACCTCCAGCGTTGGGAATGAGGGGAGCGGGCCATGTGGAAAGTTAGGACACTATGCTGCTGACTTGAGTAGGGTAAAACCGCTGAAGTGGGCACCTGGAGACCACTGCCACCGTTCAAGCGTGTACCCAATGGAACACACCCAAATATGCTCCTTCTTTGGGATGAATCTGGCAGCCTGCACATTGCGTGCTTCATAATCACGTAGAGGTCCACCTTGAAATGTTTCCCTTATTTCCTGGTTGTGACCGTGAACTTCCAGGTAGCCCCGTTGTAAAAAGCTAAAAGATATAGGCAAAGCCAGTTTTGATACATTCTATTTAATTCACTACATCCCAAATATTACCATTTCATCCCCAAAGCAATAGTCAGAGATTACTGAGTTGCTTTCTGGATTGAGTTTTCGCATGACGTTTTGGAAAGGCGAGTCTATTTAGGGCTGAGGGTGCAGTTCAGCAGTAATGCTTGCACGCCTCGTGTCCCGCGTTCGATCCCCAATACTGGGAGAAGAAAAGTCTACAGATGTATGTATATCTTACACTCAGTGCAGAGAGGCCTTTCTTCTTGCTCGGTAGCTTCCGCGGTTTGTAGCTGTCATACTGGATGGTGTGCATGGGGAGTCAAGATGTTGGAAGATGGGAGCGAGGCTAATAAAGCCTGGAGGAAAAGTGGGAGGAGACTGCAGCAGGTTCCGGCACGCCAGAAATGCTTTGATGACCCAGGAACCGGTGATGTTATAACAGGACGCCAGCTTGAGTTGCCAAATTGCAGCTGTGCGGGTCGTTATTAAGATGTACCCCTTCCTCTCCACCTTCCCCCCCAAAAAAAAATCACAATAAGCCCATTCCATCAAGTGTTTTCTTTTATTCCTAGTCTTTTCTTTCTTTTTAAAGCAAACCTGGTCATCTAAGGTACGCACTTAGGGAAAGCTGTGATGTTGGGTGACTAACGTTATGCCCAATAATTATAATCATCATGTCCTCATAACCGCACCTAGAGCAAAGGATCTGGGGATTTATGGTGCGGAACTGAAGCAGTCTCCGGCCCCTTGGGGAAGATGCACAAAATAGAAGTCTCTGCCTTGCATTCCTCTGTTTTTCAGACATAGAAGGAGACAGCAAGGGGACCTGAGGGCAGAAAAGGCCCGACCAGACCATGTTATAAAAGAGCTCAGGAAATACTCTTCTGCATCCTGCCCTGAGTCACACATAGTTCCCTTATGTCCCTCTGAGACCCTCTGAGGGCTCTCCCATGGGGCTTGGTCCTACGCCTTGCTCCAACCTGCTCTTCTGAAGTCTTAGAATCAGGAATGCCTTTTAAGAAATCCTTTGTTCAGGTGTGGCCGTACATATATGTGATCCCAGCACTCAGGAGTCAGAGGCAGGAGAATCAGTAGTCCAGGCTGATACTGTCTGAGATCCTGTCTCAAAAAACCGAATCCAAGCACCACCAGCACCAAACGCCTTTGACCGCTGTCAGGGCGACTCTGTGATCTCTAGATGTGTACTGGTGAAGCCTTTTCCAGAACAGCATCTCTTCTTCCCAGATTCTTACTCAACAACATGAGCCAAATGTGTCTTCTTCCAGAAGATACTTATCATCAGCTCGCAGACGTGCAGCTGGGTCAGCTCCAACGCCACACACAGAATTCCCCAAACTGAAGCATTGTCTGAATCCAGAAGTTAGAAGCATTTGCTTGAGACCTAACGCTAGACATTAAATGTGGTAGGTGAAATCTCCAAGGCCTGCTGGTGAATGTTTAAAACTTTACGGGGCGGGGGGGAATGACCCAAATACATAGAGCCCTCTACCATGCCATCAAAACAGAGATGTTGTTTGTCTCAGAATCTCATAGTACACTAATAAATTGTAAATTATTGAAAACATAGGTTCCCATTGTCAAGAGATTAGAATGAAATCCTATGCAGTTCTATGCTGTCCCCAACACTAAAGTTACAAACACTGCCACCACAGCCATCATGTGCCTGGCTGCTACCTCATCACCTCCACTACCAGTATGCCTCTCTGTCGTTAAGCTGCAGATAGGAAAAGAGTCCAGAAGAATAAAGTTTTCCGGAGCATTTCCTCTGCACTTGGGTTTTTGCCTTCCCAGCGAGTCAGAGTCCTGGGGTGGTATAAATTGGAAAATGCAGCATTTGTAAACCAACCCACAATTCATACAATTTCTTGTTCTTTTAGAATGATGCAGCATTGCTTGCTGAGCTAGAATAGAAGAATCTAAGAAAGCAATTAACTTAGGGGGGTGAAAAATTGGAGTCAAAGACAGCAATAGCTGGAAACCCACAGGGGGTGACTCGGTGAAGATGCTCAGGACTTAATTCATATCAGAGAGCATCATAGCACGGAGGAGTGATGGACAAGGTGATGACTCATGTTCCCTGCACAGGGTACAATCTCAAAATAGGGAGGCCGTTCCTACAGGCAAATGGGAGCTGCCGTCGCCAGCTGGGGACGATCTCTCATTTGGGGCTGTCTGAGTCTAACACTGCCGTTGTGCGCTCCTCCCGGCCAGTTTACAAGTAGAAGCAGACAAGGGGGAGCGTTCATCAGTGTGTGTGATCTGGAGCAAGTTTTCTAACTCTCTGAGCCTGTGTCTGCAAAGTAGAGATGGCGAAGGTTGAGTTAGACACACATAGTTCATTAGGTGAGCCACACAGCTGAGACTCTCATTTCCTGATAGAATGCCTGTGTCTTTTTAACCACCCTCTCTTCTTCCCTAGCAAATACTTACAGTTCGCTTCTCCAGTTTATGAATGAAGATAGCAAAGCTCCATCCAGGTTAAAATCCCACAGCCTGGATAAAAATTTTCCTTTTTTATCCAGACTTCCTTACTGTATAAACCGTGGTTTGCAATAGCTTGACACGATTGTACATGAAAGCGGTCCAATCCAAACTACACGCACAGAGGAAAATCATAGACCTGGAGGAACTAGACCATTTCAGGGCAATGTAGTTGTATAATTTTCAAGTACCTACAGGAACCAGAAAAATGAGCACCAAGAGCTGGCAGTTCAGGCTCACATTAGTCAACAGATAAAAACGATTAGCATGTCTAACAAGTTCTGCTCTTGCCTACACATTGAATAGATGTTTTATAAATAAAAGAAACCTCTAGTATTGAAAAACAAATTATTTTCTCTCTGCTGAGTAAATGCTCACTTTCAAACTACTTGTTACTCATCTGCTTACTAATCCATCCCCTTCAGAGACTGCACATATATACACTTCAGCTCTGTACAAATGATTTTTTTAAACGAGAGATTAAAACTGTTCAAATAAAGAGTTTTGTTGCAAAGGCTAAAGTTTCTAAATAGCTTAATTTATTTATCTTTTAATTCTTTGGTATATAATGTTTTTAATGACTGTAAATTTCTAAACATTTTTCCAAATTTCAGTTATCCAACTTGACACAAAAGATCTATTTTGGTATTTTCTAAGAACAACGTAGTATGAGCCATGTCCTTCGCTACTATGCAGAGTTCTTGAGAAATACAGGCCTTTTTAAATATTTACACCATTTAGGAGTACTCTTTAGAATAGAAAGTGGCAAGCAGCAAATAAAGTGTCCAGGCTCTCAACTTTGACAAGCCTGGTGTCCTGTCTGCTCTCAGTCACAGCTCCGCGGCTCCTCTTTACTTGGGTGGACCAGACGTGGCTCAGCTTGAGTGTGGAATCTTTTCGCTATTGCTGTTAATCCATGGAAAATATTTCAGTGTAGTGTGTTCTCTTTTAAAGTTAATGAATTATTGCAAAAAAGAACAATGGGATTTATTCAATATGGTGGCCCAGAACCATGCCAAATATCTTGTGGTTTTCTGGGAACACAACAAGGTAGTTATTGGCGTCGTAATAGATGAGAGGCTTAGCATTTCCCAGATGCTGAGCACATGGTCTCTCCTTGGGAGGACAAATGGCAGGATTTTCTGTCCCTGATGTGTAGTCTGCTCTAGATCCGCCTGCATAACTGCACTGGACCACTGGTGGGGTCATTAAAAAAAAACTGTACTTTATTTATCTTCCCCATATGAAGCTCCGTTTAGCTGATATCTGTCCAGAACCAGACTTTCCACAGCATGCAAATTCCATCTCAGGACTTGAGCTCCGCTTGCCTTTCTTTATGGAAGCTAACTAAGCAGCAGACATAAAATTTTTATTGGGTAGTATTTGGTTTTTACTGCAAGTTTATGGATACAACTAGATTTCACATTCAATAAACAAATTTTAATCACCTGCTTCACATAGTAGAGAAAGAACACTAGATGATGTTTTTCGAGAACTTTCAGTCTGAGTAAAAAGAAAAACCTAATTTATTTATATAAAATCATAGATAAGGAGAGTTGGAAAGAAGTCCAGCAGTTCTAGTCTTGGGGCTCAGGGGTTTGCTCTGACAGAGTTTCACATTAACAACTGTATAGACCAGTGGGCTAACATGTCACGAGAGTGCCCATATCCCTTGCTAAGAGACAGCTGCTTCATTTCTCAGAAATTTCTGCCACACACAAAATGCAGGCCTGTCTTTGTGTAATGATTTAATACCCCCCCCCAAATCGAAGTCTAATTTTTCGGAATTTTGGAAAATTCCAAATTTTTCAGTTTTTAAAATATTGCTAGCTAATTTGAGTCTTACTAACAACAAAGAAGTACGTTGGTGGGCATTGTCATTTTGCACTGTACAGATGTGGAGTGACCCAAATTTGGATCCATTACCCAGGACTTTAAGCCAAGGCTTTGGTCCGTAACTTTCCCCTTTTCTCAGCGAGACAGAAATTACATGATTCAGGAGTAAAAACACTGTAGTCATAAAGTGACGCTGGAAGAAGCTCAAGGTGCCAGAAGAACAACAGGATTCTAGGGAGGCCGCACCAGACAGTCCGGGGAGGGGAGACTTCAAGGAGTCTTTTGTGGATAGTCTTGGGGCGGCTCTTGAAGAGAGAGATTAGAACAAATCCACAAACTGGAGCATCAGAGGCAATTGGTAGAAGGGAAATAAAAGGAAGG
>NC_022009.1:111859282-111862499 GCF_000317375.1 Microtus ochrogaster
AATGCAGGGCTGGGAATGTGCAAATAGATAACGCAAAACAGCACAGAGCAATGTCTCTCTGCCTTCCTAATACTGGGACTCTAACATAGTTCCTTATGTTATGGCGACCCCCAACCATAGAATTATTTTATTGCTACTTCATGGCTATCATTTTGTTACTGTTATGAATCACAATGTAAATATATGATATATGAGCAGCATGGAGGTGGAGGTGGGGAGTAGGGGTCGTGACCCACAGGTTGAGAACCACTGGCTTGGAGGCTGGCTTGGCTTATTTGGGAAGTAAAAATTATGTCATTGTGGAGCTTGTGAGGTGGTTTGGCAGGTAAAAGCAGTGAGGGCCGGGCTTTATAGCCCACACCACCACACCCAGTACGGTTGGTGGCTCCTATCCCAGAGCAAGCTGGCTAGCTAGACTAATTGGTAGCTCCTGGTTCAAGTGAGAGACCCTGTCTCAATATATAAGGGGGAGCCCTGGAGGGAGATACCTGATCGTCATAAACATTTGCATAGTAGTTACACATACATGTGTGCACCCCCCCCCCCAAGCACATGCAAAGCAAATGAGAAAGGAAAAATATTTTTTGTTGTTGTTATTGGGTATGATTGCAGGAACCTTTTAATTCCAGTACTACGAGGCAGAGACAAGCCACTGTACATAAGTTCAAGGCCAGTCTGGTCTTCAGTGAGCTCTAGGCCAGCCAGAGCTATTAAGTGTGCCAGGCACTGTTCTAGGCTACAGATATACAGAAACAAATAAGAAAACCAAGCTCTAGATTTGTGTGTGTTGTTTATACAGGACACACACACACACACACACACACACAGAGAGAGAGAGAGAGAGAGAGAGAGAGAGAGAGAGAGAGAGAGAGAGAGAACAACCAATTGGAAAATGACATACAAGACCACAAATAGAATAAAACCAAGAAGGGTATTCAAGGTAGCTGTGGTAATAAATTAGGAGGATGGCGAGGACATATCTTAGAGCAGATGGCATTTATACTGAATTCCAGCTGATCAGAAGGCCCTAGTCCTGTAATGAACTGAGTAAAAGCTTTCAAAGTAGCAGGAAAAAAATACTAGTCCAAGCCCCTTGGGCGAGAAGGAACAGCGAAACCAACATGGCCACCGCCCGGAGAGCCACAGGGACCGCAATAAGCACGCGGTTACAAAGATAGGCAGATGCCTCTCAGGTCTCGCGGTAAGAAGGAGGCTGATGATGATGAGCGCGGAGCTTCCAAGCAGGAAGCAGAGCCATTTGATATTTGACAAGAAGAGGAGATGGATGGCGAAGGTTCTTGAATTGAAACTGATGAAGCACAGTTGATTTCTGATGACTGGGTAGCCTTCATGGGCAGAGGCGTGATGAAATGATAGGTGATCGTCACTTCAGACCGGATGCAGAACGGGGTTGGGCTGAGGAGCCCTGAGTGAGGCTGCTTCACCGGGTGATACAGGGAAATCCAACTGTCTTAATTTCCTTCCTTTTGTGCGTGCGTGTGTGCGTGTGTGTGTGTGTGTGTGTGTGTGTGTGTAATCACTATTGCTTTTGTATAGTGTTCATTATCGACACTTGTCATGAAGGGAGGGGTATAAGTATGAATATAATTATCTCACCTGTCTCTCCATGGCATTGCCATAACTGTCATAATTAACAGTAGAAAAGAGTTATTCAAATAGAAGAAAACACAGGCAGAAGGCTCCACCCCAGTAAGGTGAGAAAGAAATGTTTCTGTTTTGTCTTATATCGTGGGGTTGAAGTTGAAACCCCGGACCTCCCAGAGGCTAGGCAAGTGGTCCAACATGGGAGCCGGAGCCCCATCCCCAAGCAATTCTTTTCCTGTTTTTGATAGATTACATTTAAGACCCGAGTTTCAGCAGAGAAGGAGAAAGAAAGCAAAAGCACAAAATCCAGGTTTAAAAAAAAAAAAAAGGAAAGTGCTAGCATGAAGTCATAGAAGCCTTCTGAAGAAAATGTCATTTCATACATGAATCCTGACATGTCATATCACATATGAAAGGCTATCGTGGGCAGATAGAGGCTAGGATGGATAAGGCAACAGCCTATTCCCTTGGGAGGGCTGTTGTCACCCTCAAGTTAGCAAATGTCCTTGCTTTATAATTGTCGCCTTTGTATATAATAAAATGTGCTTTTGAGAACTCATTTCCCCAACAAATATATGCATATGTGCTGTTCAGTGGAATTTTCATTTGAATCCCCTGCTGAACAGAAGTTTTCTTGCTGTCCAATACGTCCCTGCATGCCTTCTTTGCCTCCTCTCCTTGATATCCATGAATTATGTGTTAAAAGTGTATTTTGAAATGTAATGAGCTGGGTGATGGGGATCTGGGGTGAGAAACACTATCTTCAAGGCAAGGCACAGCCATTGTAAGAGGGGCTCACAGCGGCTGGGGTCTTCTGGACTGCGCCTGCGCAAAACTGAGCCCAGTTAACAGTCAATCACGGGTGGGAAAGGAGCGCACGTGGCTCCACTCTTCCCCGGTGAACTGTGGCCAGTTGATAGGTGCTGGAGGAGGGCCGGCCACTCTTCGGTTGTGTACTCTCACTGGTGAACTCGGCCGGCTCTGACGGATAGTTCCCTACCTGTACTAGTTAATCTTCTGTTGCTGTGATGAAATACCGTAGCCATGGCAGCTTGTAGAAGAATTTATTTTGGCTTGCAGTTGGCTAAATGTCCACCATTGTGGGGTGGGGGCTCGGCTGCAAGCAGAGAGCAGAGAAAAAAGCAGAAGCGAGGAAGGTTATACAATTTCTTTCCTCTTTCTTTTTTTCTTTCTTTCTTTTTTCTTTCTTCCTTTTTCCCTCCCTCGCTCCCTCCCTCCCTCCCTCCCTCCCTCCTTCCCTTCCTTCCTTCTGTACCCAGGAAACACAGCACCTGACAAACCGTCCTGCCCATGAGTGGGGCTTTGCTGACCTTGGGTCTCCTGGAAATGCCCCTCTCCTAGGAGCTTAACCACTGTGTGGACCCAGCCATTTTGCAAATATTTGTTGAGCACCTGCTATGCGTGAGAGCCGTAGATGTGGCAGTGAACAAGATAAATAGCCCTCATGTTTTCGTTGAGGTTACAGTTTACGGGGAGCAATAAACAAACCAGAAAGTAAAGGAATAAGAACTGTGAGCCAGGCGTGGTGGTTCACACATGTGATCCTGACATCTGGAGACAAAGACAGGAGACTCTTGAGCTCTTGACCACA
>NC_022009.1:111862599-111876203 GCF_000317375.1 Microtus ochrogaster
GTGGAGGCCATGGGACAACTTTTGTGAATCAGTTTCTTCATTCCAGGTGATTCCTGGTGACAGAACTCGGTTCACCAGGCAACTCTTGGCAGCAAGAGTTTGGTGCACCTGGTCACATTACACCTGAACAGAGAAGAGGGGAGCAGCAAACTGGTGTGTGCTAGTGCTCAGTTTACGTTTCCTTTCTATACCATTGGGATCCCTTGCCTAAGGAATAGTCCCACAGTTAAGATTACATTAATTAATGTAATTAAGATGATATCCCACAGGCATGCCCCAGGGCCTTTTTCCCAGGTGACCCCAGATTCCGTCAAGATGACAATTAACAATTTCATATCCAGAACTTAATATTCAAAGCAACACTGTTTGGGTGGCTCTTCTGTACCCCCTCACTCTAAAGGCACCAGGGTCCCAGGATGGGCCGGGGAAGAAGTTCTCTAAGCAGGTGGTTACGGAAATATTTTCTTAGGACATGACATTTGCTTTGAGAACCCAACCTAATATCTTTGGCAATCAACCCAAGATCCTAAGAAAAACATCTTCAAAGAGAAGGAATAATGCTATGGCCTCCAGGCAGCAATAAGCCTGTCCTGCTTGGAGAACAGATCACAATAGCTGAAGAGGGAGATGTAGGGGTAGACCTGGAAACCATATGGTCAGGAACAGCTGGGGCTGGATGATATCAGGCCTTTGGAAGAAATTTGCGGGTTATTCCATATGCGGTGCTGACCCTTGGAAGATAACAAGAAGGATGCCATAAACCAATGTATATCATTCAAAGACCACTCCTAATATAAGCAGAAAATAGATGGTATGAGATGATAAGTATAAATTTATTGGGAGGGAAGTTCTAGTTTTGAGTGTGGGGGTGAACATTGTATTTAGAGGATAAAAAGTTTGAGTTAGACTGAAGTCTCTCAATAAACCCAGATCAGGTGAAACAGTATACACGGAGAATAGTGGTTGACATAAAATGTATTTGGGGGGCACCGGAGAGGTGGCTCAATGGTTAAGGGCATTGCCTGCTCTTCCAGAGTACCCAATTTTGATTCTGAGCACACATGGCTGACAGCCAACTGTAACTCAAGTTCCAGGAGGCTCTAATGCCTCTAACTTCACAGGCATTGACATGCATGTATAGAAACTAACACAGACATATACACAGACACATAATTTAAAACTATCTATCTATGTATCTATCTATGTATCTATGTATCTATCTATGTATCTATGTATGTATGTATATATGTATCTATCTATCTATCTATCTATCTATCTATCTATCTATCTATCTATCTATCTATCTATCTATCTGAAGTCGAATGACCATGGCTTGCTAATGAAGTAGACACAGATGAAGATGGAAGAGAAAAAGTGCATACCAAGATTATGGCTTGACTGTTGTGCTGTGTTTACTAGGATAGGGAAGATCAGGGGAAGACCAGGTTGAGGTCTATTTGAACATGTTCCACGTGAGATGCTTGTTGGATATCCTAAGATGGTGTGTTGTAGAGACGAGCTTGGAGTTCTCCGGAGATGGATATCCCTTGATTTCTGATTTGGAGAAAAAAGTTAAAGTGTAATCAGATGAGGAGTAAAATATTTTCATGTTGAAATTAGAATTATACTTTCATTCGTTGATGTTTGGGTCAACTGCCTCCCTTAGAAAAACAAAGTAACTGTTGAGCAAAGATTGATACATTTTGATTTTTGACAATCACTATGGACAGTGTTTTTCAGGGCAGCATTTTCCAAGCATCTGCCCAGGAATGTAACAATTTCCTGTGGATTTTGAAGGTGGACTGATGGGATTTAGTCACAATCCCATCACTTACTTGGTGATTACTTGATTCTCCAGGTCTCAGTTTCCTTGTGGATAAAACAGAGATACTATTTATTTTACAGGGTCGTTTTCATCATGGACCCCTTGTAGTCTAGATGAAAATTACATGAAAGGGGAAGACAAGAGAGTTGAGAAGAGCACATTGTCTAAGGCTTCCCAAAGTGACCTAGACCTGAGCTGGCTTCACTCAGAGGAGCTAGCCAATGTTCTTAGCCCAGTACTATAGGAGAGACAGAGCCCTTCCTATGTCTCTTTCATGTGGAGGTATACTAAGAAGACAATGGGGTCCAGCTAGCAGCCTGGAGTGGGTGATTATTTAACTCAGAGTCCCACTGTTGCTGACCCTAGATATTTTCAGAGCCTATATTGTTTCCCTTGGTGGGTGTGGCTCTTCATACTAAACTGGCATGTACATCTCCTGTCTTATTATGTCAAAATCTACTTTGACCTCTTTGTTGAAAGAGCTGCAGGCTGCGTTCCTGCCGCCCCAGCTCCTGGTCGTCTGGCTAGCTTATGCCCCGAAATAACAACAGACAAATTGTATTCTTTTAAACACTGCTTGGCCCATTATATCTAGCCTCTTCTCGGCTAACTCTCGCACCTGGACTAGCCCATTTCTAATAATGTGTGTAGCACCCCAAGGTGCGCTTACCGGGAAGATTCTAGCCTACGTCCATCCTGGGTCTGATCTTCATCGCGTCTGTCCTGGAGAGGGGAGCATGGCCTCTGAGCTCACTTCCTCTTCCTCCCAGCATTCTGTTCTGTTTACTCCTCCCATCTATGTTTTAACCTATGAAGGCCAAGCAGTTTCTTTATTTTTTAACCAATGACCTTCCTCCATCATTTCCCCTTTTTCTGTTTAAACAAAAAGGAAAGGCTTTAACTTTAACATAGCAAAATTACATATAACAAAACTGTTATCAAGTAAGAATTACAGTTACAATATTTATATCTACTTTATCTTTTATCATAACTAAGGAAAACTATAACTATCTATCTATTCTTCAACTCCATCAAAGACTCCAGAAAGATACAATATTACCTAAGCAAACAAGAAATAAGCAACTTTCAAACTCTAGGAATGACAGAGAAATATGTCTGTGTTATTTTTCTCACCTTGCTGGAACTTGTGACTGTAAAACTAATAACAAGCAACTCTGATGATAGGATAAAAGGTCCAAGCTGTCTTCTGGGTTTGAAAATCCACCAAAACCCACCAATCCCTGAGCTCAAAATCCCACCAATCCCTGGGCTTGAAATCCTGCCGATTCCTAGGCTCACCCCAAGCTCAGGACTTGACATCTCACCAACCCCCACCCTGGAAAACTCCTCCCCCAAGAAACCCTATATATGCCTGTTACCTGCTGAGTTCTCTGCTGCTTCTTGCCTGAGTCAAGACAGTAATCCTGTCTCTTCCAGTAAGTCTCTCGTGTGAGGTTTGTTGTGCGGTGTGTCTTTGTGATACTCCTCGGCTCCTGACTACCAGGACACCTTTTCCTTCAGAGCTGTTAATGGTTTATGGCTTTACTCTCACTGATGTTAATTTCTCACTTATGATAATAACAGGTGAGCTTCAGTTCTGTCCTAGTATTCCCATCCCCCCCTTGTCATTCAAGCCCTGCACCCAGCCTTCACTTAGAGATTGACAAAGGAAAGAAAAAAAACTCCAGTCTTTTAAAAGAACATTAAACCAATGTACTCACACAGATATAAGCTAACCTATGTTTCTAACGAAGAGTTCATCTGTCCTGCTTGGCACAGACAAATGACATTTCCAGTTCTTGCTGGCCATTTTAGACACGAGTCATGTTCAGTACGGCTGGCTGTGCATAGATTTGGGGGCCTACAGACACTCAGCTCATTGTATCCAGAAAGTACAAAGGCTGTAGGATGGTTTTAAGAGGAGGCATATGGCCGTGATGGAAACAAAAGTGCAAGAATAAACATTTTCAATGGAGAGGAAATGATGAGAGTTGCATGTGTGTACAGGACGGATTGTTTCGCGGAAGGACTAGTTCTGAGGGACAAAGAGAATCAGGCAGCAATTGAAGAGCTGGGCTTCTGCAATCAAGAGCAATCAGCAAGAGAGGAGACAAAGTGATTAGCAAAATGGAAAGCCGGGCCCTCTGAGGGAGTCGATCAGAATCAACACAGATGTCCTTTAGCCTGTGCTAATGCAGGAGGACGCCAAGAGTTGCTTTGTGAACTTAAGGCTAAGTGTGTTTGTGGTAGACCAAGGCCGGGCCTGCCTGCGAAATCAGAGGAAGCCTCCTCCACGCTCTGCCCAGGTGTAGATAAGGAAGGATTGCCGCAGGCTGGGCACTGCAGGCATTTCAAGGTCTAGAAGCTGGATATTAGCTGGAATGAAGTGGCTGGCTGAGTAAAATGTTGCCTTATATGGTGTCATAAGTTGTTTCTAGCTGCTTCTGTGGCTGGAGTGTGAAAGAATGAGCCCACATTTCTGGGCAACCCTGACCTTCCAAGACATCTCACTCTTCAGGCTGCCAAGACGGCCAAATTTATGGTCACTCTGTGGAAAACAAAGGGGGCAAGGGACAGCTGGGGCTGCCTGAATTCATGCCCATCCTTTGCCCTACTTCCATGTGGCTTTGGAAGGGAATCAAGACAAAGCATCTTTGAACTGAACACAAAGCATCCTTCTTGTCTGTACTCTCACCTAGATCAGATTCCATAATCTTCAGTGCATGGGGGTGGCAGTGCTGTCAGTGAGGCGCTTGTGTAAAACCATTGCCTCATCCGAACTGCCAAATGGATAGCAAACGTGGTTATTATATCTGCTGAGGTCAAGGGATTGCTAGTGCAAAAGATTCTTCAGTGACCTAAGGGGGAGGAGCAAATCCCCACAGCATATTTGTTGGTAGAGAAGGGACTCATAAATGGATTTAAAAGATATTAGAGCTATCTAACTCCTACTAGGTAGAAGGAAGTTCATTTGTTATAAATTTAATGGTTTTTTTTTTTTTTTTTTGTTACATTAGACAATGGCAGTGAGGCCCAAATCCCATTTCTCTCAGTGTGTCTCTCCCTGGGGATGTTTACCAAAACCTAAGATTCCTTTCAGGATTGTCCCATCTATGGACCTTGGTAAATTGTCATCCAGTCCGAGACACTTGGGAACGTGAAAGGAAACTCTACTAATAATTAAGCCACACACATAATAGGGACCGTTTAGAATAAAGCGGGGTAGTAGTTGCTTTATAGATAAGCAAATCTAAGTATTTGCCTGTCCTGGTCCCCCTTTCAAAGGAGCCTGGTCTGTCTGGAGCCTGGTGGAGAGGCAGCCCTAGGCTTATCAAGCTAACCCCGGGCCAGCAGTCGGGACTCTCTTGAGCATGTGACTTACGTGATGATAACCCTGGGTTACTGACTGGAGGGACCCTGAAGAGGCAGGACATGACCTGACAGGCCCGGCCAACAGTTCTCGTTCTGTGAGAAATAAAAGGGGGTGGCAGAGGGGGTAGCGATTCTATTTTGTCCTGTCCCAGCTCTTTCCACACGTCTATACCATATGTCATGGCAATCTAATTCCCAAGACCTCGAGAATAAGGGACAAAAATAGCAATTTACAAATCCTCAACTATGTCTGCCTAAGCTATAGACACACCCCCCTCACCAAGCAGTTGAGAGTGTGGAAATTTGTTTTACCCATCTCCGTGCACTCTCGTAAAGTGATGCATGCAGATGTCATTGGTGACAGGAATGTTCCATTCATAAAAGATTGGAAAAAAAAAAGCAGCAGCAAAAGGAGAGAAAAAAATCTAAATGTTGACTGAGTAAGTAAATCACAGAGCACAGAGCGTCCAGGGAACGCCAAAAGGAGACGTAGGGGATGCTGTGACCTTCAAGAGATAGGGAGTGACAAGAGGAGGACTCGGGAGCGTGGTGGCATTTCATACTTTGTGGGAAAGGCGGGGCGCAGGCACTGTCTGATTTTGTTTACACACACCTAAAACGTTTCTGGAAACGAATTCGTTTTGCTAGTTTCACACTTGCAAACCTTAAGCCGTGTGAATTTAGAATCTATTTTGAAAATCAAGAAATCAAATTAAGGATATGAGACATAAGACAGTTCTTCAGACATATTCGGGGTTATGGCTTTAGAAATAACTCCTTTTGCTGGCAGGGCTACTGAGATCCCTTGAGCATGGAGAACTCAGGTTAAAGACACTTTGGGGATCTTACATGATGTTACAGTACTGGGTCCCCAGTTCCACATGTTGGAACCCTAACCTCCAAGGTGAAGGGGTTAAGAGGTGGTGCCTCTGGTGAGACATGAGCACAGAGGGGCAGCGTTAACTGCCCTGCCCTCTCACTGGAGAAAGCATCCACTAGAGGCTTCCTACCTAACAGCCGTCAAGCCAGCCACTGTTAGATGCTGAATCTGCTGGAAACTTCACCGGCTTCCCAGCCTCCATAGCTGTGAGAAATGAACCTGTTGTTTATAAGCTCAACCCAGTTTAGGTGTTTTGTTATAGTTACCTGATGGGTTAAGACAGATGGTAAATTTCCCACCTGTCAGCAAGCATCTGCCAGGTACTACAGGGACTCCAAATGTGAACGGAACCATTTACAGTTGCACAACAAAGCGGTACACCGCTACGGTGGTACATTTTACGTACCCTTTACCACAATTTTCTTTTGCTGCTGTTTGCCGAGGATCAACCACTCACCTACGTTTCAGCTCTCCCACAGTTTCTTTCAAGTAATAAAATGAAATAAACAAAGAAAATTGCCCATTCACTTAGAGCCACTCATTACATACAGGAAATGCTCAACCAACAGCTGGTGAAAGGAACACAGGCAGTTGAGAAACAGAATGAAAAGCATACATACAGAATCAAATTTAACCATTGCTGACTTTAAAAGGGGGGACAGTGGGAGTAGAGTACCGTGTGAGCGCTTTCTTTGCAAAAGCTCGGCCCTGAATTCATTCCTCAGCAACACGGACGCAGGCACGCAGGCACGAACACACGCAGGCACGAGCACACGCACGCGGGAGCTTGTGCAAAGGCAAACAGTCTAAGATGAAGAATGTCCGTGGAATATGTGTGCTTTGTGTGATAGGAGGTAGCAAAACTGACTTCAGATCCTGAGTCCTGGGTTCCATTCCTGGCTTGACTCTTTTTCCTGTTAAGTGACATGATTCTTCATTGAGTATTTGTGCAAAGGAGTTGACCATATCCACTTTCCAGGTTGATAACCCCTGAATTATGTAAGTCAAGCAGTGCACTTAGTAAAATGCCAGCACACAGTGAGTGTTTTACATACACTGCCTTAACAGGGACGTTTAAATGGAGCCTTGAAAAAAAATGAGTAGAAATTTGGTAGCCTGGAAAAACCCTAAAATAGGGAATTTCAAATTTAAGAAATTGTTACAATTAGGTGAGTCCTGACTTCCTTTGATGATGAACAGTGATGTAGAATTTAAGCTAAATAAACCCTCTCCTCCAATTAAAAAAAAAAGCCAAAGAGATCAAGTGAATAGAGTTATTGGAACCAAGAGTTGAGCCTCAGCTCCTTTGCAAGGCTATCATACTTAGCTGCTGTGCTAGCTAATTTTATGCCAACTTAGCACAGGCTACAGGGAGGAGGGAACCCCAGTTGAGAAAATGTCTCCATAAGATTGGACGATAAGCAAACTGTAGAGCATTTTCTTGGTGATTGATGAGGGAGGACCCAGCCTATTGTGGTTGGTGCCACCCCTGGGCATGTGATCCCAGGTTCTAATAAGAAAGCAGGCTGAGCAAGACATGAGGAGCAAGCCAGTAAGCAGTACCCCTCTATAACTTATGAATCAACTCCTGCCTCTAGATTTCCAAACTTTCTGACTTCCTGACCTGACTTCCTTCATTGATAGGATGTGGATGTGGAAGCATGAGTCAAATAAAAAGGTTCCTCCCCAGACTGCCTTTGATCATGATGTTTTATCAAACCAAGACACTTGTGAATCATCTCTCCTAAAGCCCCTTGGTTTTCTCTTGGCTTTCCAAGTCTTAAGGTACTGGTTGCTGTGTTCTGTTGCTGTGAAGAGACACCCCAGCCACAACAGCTCTAATAAAGAAAAGCATTCCGCTGGGGCTGGCTTACAGTTCGGAGGTTGGTCCATTATAGATAAGAAACAGTTAAATTGCCCAGGATTTATAACTAGATGGTTGCAGAAGCAGCACTGAATCTGTTTCTTTTAGTCTGCAGGGTGAGTTGTGGCTAATGCATCAGAGCGTGCAAGCCTTAAAATAAACCATAGAAAAGATGCCAGTTGAACAAGTTGCTCTTCACTTCTGTCTCCCTCAGTTTTCTTACGGATACTATGGTTGAAGCTTATAGCTTAGACTTCTCTGTACCCATTACCTGCCCATTATCCTTGCCCAGATCCAGTTACTGAGCATCTTAATGCTGTTTCCTAGTAGGAAAGTCTGTTAAAAAACCTGCTCAACGGTGCAAGAAAGGTATTGGGAGAGGGATTGCTTAATGAAAAAGGTTGCTAATGGGAATGGAAACAGTAATAGAAAGAGGTTTTTTAAAACATAGGTAATGTTGGGGGCTGGCAAGATGGCTTTGCAGGTAAGGGCATTCACTGTCAAGCCTGAAAAACCTGCGTTCTGTCCCCTGGTTGTCTGAAAACCTGTGCTCTGTCCCATAGTGGGGAGATTCACAGAGTGGAAGGAGAGACCTTACTTCTGTATGTTGTACCTTTACCCGAACTCTGTGTCATTTGTGCCCCCACAGCCACACATCCATATACAATAAAGTGATTAAAAAATAATGTTAGTTGGCAGAACAAGAGCTTAGTGGGCAGAGTGAACCTAAGCCTTTAAACAGGAACCATCTAGCCACTAACTCCTCAGCTACCCATGAGTAAAGTCAAGCTAATGAGTTACAGTAACCCTGAAAACTATCATTGGAGGAATTTTCTATAAACCCCGTGAGATGGGCTGGAGAGATGGCTCAGCAGTTCAGAGTGACCGCTGCTTGTCTTAGTGACCTTTCTATTGTCCTGAAGAGACACCATGACCAAGGCAACTTGAGAGGAAAGACTTTAATTGGGGCTTACAGCTGCAGAAGGTGAGTCCGTGACCATCATGGTGGGGAGCACGGCAGCAGGCAGGCAGGCAGGCAGGCAGGCAGGCAGGCAGGCATGCCTGGTAGCTGAGAGTTTACATCATCTTTGCAAGTTCAAAGCTCACCCTCTGTGACACAGCTCCTCTAGCAAGGCCATACCACCTAATCCCTCCCAACAGCTCCATAAACTGGGAGCTAAGCACTCAAATATATGAGTCTATTGGGGGGGGCCTTCTCATTCAAACCTCCACACTGCTGTAGCAGAGGACCTGGGTTCGATGTCCAGTACCCACAAGGCAGCTCACAACCATCTATATAACCCACAGTGCCCAATACCCTTTCTTGACCTCAAGGACACCAGGCACACATGTGATGTACAGACTGATAGACATACAAGAAAAACACCCATACATATACAAAACCAATTAAACCTGTAAAAAAACCAAAGTTGTCCGTTACATTTAGTGTGTGCATGTTGTGTGTGTTTGAGCGTGAGTACATTTGTGGAGGCCAGAGGACAACTTGCAAGCAATCTTCCTTCTGACATGTGGGTCCAGGACATCAAATTCAGGTCCTCAGGCTTGGCTGCAGGGAACATTATTCCCTGAGCATCTCGCTGGCCCATGTAGTTAGATACAGGGCTTGGCTGTGGGTGCCGTTATCCACAGAGCCATTTTATAGCCCACGTAGTTGGATTAGTCATGGGTCCTTCGACAGCCTTGAAGGCTTAGTTATGCACTGTATGGCATTAAGGAAAACAAACAGACCAGAGGTTCAAAATGTTAAAGACTTACTTAGAACAGACTCAAATCCAGGCTTTCCAATCCCATAAATTCCACGTGCTTTCCATTTCACCGCTTGTCTCCCCCGAAAAGCTCAATGGTTGGACAACACAGTTTTACAAATTGTAGGAACTGAGCTATAGTGGCAGAGGCTCTATTACTGTTATTTTAAGACACTATTTCCTAGGTGACATGACAGATGGGGGGTGAGTTGAGGCCCAGCTGTGCTGATTGGCTAGAACTTGACTGAGTTCCTATGGTTCAGCTTCGATAGTATACAACTGTTTCTTTTATTTTTATGCAATGGTTCTCTCATTGCATAATCAGTGTTTGACTGATTTATGAGAAAGCTGGTATCCACGTGAAAATAGGCTTCCTAACTTTAAATCTTTGTAGGATACCCAACTACCCAACCACAAAACCTGAAGAGGCCTCCTCCAGATCCTGTACTCCACAGGGCCTGGAAGGGCGGAGCTGGGTAAAGGTCCTCTGCTAATAGCCCAGGTCCATCCCACACTGCGTTTCCCAAAACAAAACCAGAAAGAAAGGAGGTGGCTGGATTACACATGAAATATAATCTTTCCAAGCAGAGAAATCACCCTTGCTTGGGGCAGAGAAAACGAGGCAGTTGAGAGGAGCCAGAAGACCTCACGGGTATCACGTCTAACCTATTGTAACTTGGGGACGATTGTATGAGGTAATGCAGGAGGAACACTTCCGGCCTGAATCGGAGTTAGTCTTTGATTGATGAGAGCTGTTTTAATTAGAACTCTGCAGGCTTCTTCCCGGTTCCAGCGTCCCTGTTAATTGTGTGATTGGAGCAAGAGAACACATCTGTCTTGCTCACCACTGAGTCTTCAGACCAAGACTCGTGCCTTGCATATACCTGCGATAGAACTGTGCTAATACTTTGCTATTCTATTGCAGATAATGATCTAACCCTAAGATCTCGGTGACACTCAAGTTTCCAGGCATCTAGCCCTCCATCTACTACATCTCTGAGAGCTTGGGTTCTGAAATCAGACAAAAACATCTGTAGCCACATTAGCATTTGGTGTTACATATTGAATTCCAATATTCAAAAAGGTCCGTTCACTTAGAACAGCAACATCGGCATAATTCTCCACGAATGATAGTGCTAATCAATTCTTCTCTTCCTCCCCATATGCTGGCCAGTTTTATTAAGAGTGACAGTACCTTTTCCTTCCCTTCTCCATCTCCGTGGACTCAATGTTCACAGCAATGCTACACTAATGTCTTTTACTTTAAATTTGAGGGAACACGTTAAGCTGTTGCCATGCATTCTCGTTGTTTGAGAAACAAGCTCTATCTCACCCAAAAGCAAAACCTTTCCCCAGTTCTTACTACATCGGAACAGAGAAAACAGTCTCAGGTTGTCATGGGACACAAAGCTAAAGCTGCACTTTGGAGGTGCCTTTGTATGGCCTCATCATATTAAGGAGTTGGTCCATAAAATCGTAGTGCCCACCATCCCATAGAAAACCAGCGGGTTAATACACTCCAGCATGTAGCATGCAAAAAAAAAAAAAAGCAGGCTCTAGGAGATATTCATTAGAAAATACAAAGACTTGCATTAGATGACAGAAAGAAAAAGACTAAAGACACAAATATTTCTAAAGCCATATAAGAAAAGCAAAAAACAAAAACAAACAAAAAGACAGTACAAAAAAAAATCCAAATAAATTCCCAAGTCACAATGAAAAATATTTCATTTGGGGGATGACTTCAGCAACTCTGAAAAGGTTTCTTCCAGACTCCGGAGTCCATTGTGTTCTGTTGTTGCAGTCTGGAATCTAAAAGACGCTCTTAGTGTCTGACTTATTTCCCTGTTAAACAGGAACTGGAATCTGAACTTTGCTCTCCGAGAGTCAAAGGCCAGCTAATTTAGGAGGAGACTCTCAAAATCAATGATGGTTTCTTCTACTTTCATTAGCTCTGTCTACAGTGATTAAAGGATCTGATTTCTAGATAAGCAGTCATCCTGGTGGCTATTTTTTACAAATCGCATTAATTTCGCTACTCAGATCTGAGCATAGGCAGCATTCCTGAGGCAAGTCTGGATGCATGCAGCATTCCAACCGTGAGTGCTTTTCAAGTTCCCAACAGAATCCTGTCCAGATGAGTGATGATACCTTTACTGTAGTAGCCTCAAGGTGTGGAAGTCGTTTCCTACGGCCTAGGTACAGCCCGGCCCCTGCACAGCCTCAAACAGCTGCAAATACTTTGTTCGTTTCAGAGACGTCTGACCACAGAGAGGCTGCCATCTGGACTACTTCCTTTTGCCTTTTTGTTCGCTTAGAGCACGAACGATCTGGGCAGGCACTCATGGAGAGAGAATCGGGGAAGGCCTGGGGAATAGAGCGTCCAGAAGTTAGCTCTCAGTGGTTTTCTTTCCCATCTATGAATTGATTCACTCAAACCATTATCACTCACTGAATGGGACTAGGAGAACAACAGTCCATCGCAGGCTGTAGTCATCTCAAACTGACAAGTTATATTTTATACACTCATAGTAATAAATCACATTTAAAAACATCTCTGATGTATGGAGTTCTTCAATGGCTCTAAATCCTCCATATCTCTTATTTTTGGTAGCCACAGGGTTTATGTAATGTTTCACTCAAACTCTTTATTGTTTTTCACTTTTTAAAACTACATAACATCAAAAGCAACATTCTGTAAAGGCTTTTGTTAAATAATAATCATCAACTTTTAAAATTCCAGAGGAAATCAGGAGTAGTGACTTATAGCTGTAATAATAGTTCTGCGGAGGCTGAGGCAGGGGGATTGCCTGGAATTCAAGGCTTGGTTTATATAGCAAGACCTAATTTAAAAGGCAGGGGTGGGAGGGGAGTTCTGGAGAGATGGCTTAGTGGTTATCTAAGAGCTTTTTGCTGCTCTTGCAGAGGACCAGGGTTCGGTTTCTAGCGCCATCATTTTGATCTACAACTCAGTTCCAGGTGGATCTGATGCCCTCTTCTGGTCTCTGTGAGTACCAGGCATGCACATGGTACATATACATACAAGCACACAAGCACTCATTACATAGAAACATAAATCTTTAAAAATGAAAGTACATTTTAAAAAACTCTTTGGAATTACAGCTTGGTCAGTAAATGGTGAGTTGTGTAGTGCAGTAATCAGATCCCTTCATACGGTTCATTTGCTCTAGTCCTAAATGGTAAATTACAAAACTGAGCACTTAATTACCATTGGGAACTATTTTTTTTGAAGGTGTTAATTCAGCTGGATAATTTTATGCTCTTACATGACATCAATCCCACATACTTTATATATTTATATTATGCACATATTTTAATAGGTTACACACAAACTCTTCTTTTGTGATAATTAAATCATACAAAGATGAAATTAACTCTCTTCCTAGAGTTGTTAGGCAATAAATTAAACTTTCAAAGAAGTAGGAGATTTAAGGTGTGTTAGGGGATGGATCATCCAGAAGAGATTTCAGTCCCACCCGATCCTGTTGGGGCTCGTCTATTTGGAAGCCTTTCTTGCAGAAATCTAGAGTAATCAGGTCACTCCATCCCGACACAATAGTCTCTGCCCCTTGTTGTTTCACGTCAATAGACTTCAGAGACATTAGCACAGGAAAAAGAAAATACTTTAAACCCAAGGCTATCCCAAAGGGTTCAGCAAGACATAAATCTTGAGTTGATAGACAGACTGATCAGATAGCAAATCCTACCAAGGAGTTCAGGCAAAATTGAGTCAAACTGATTGTATCACATTCCCAAGTGCACTGCAAAACTGAGACAATGTTTTAGGAGCCAAGGTTCTTCCAGTTTGCCTTGTCATTGCCTTCCTTTTCCTTCCTTCCTTCCTTCCTTCCTTCCTTCCTTCCTTCCTTCCTTCCT
>NC_022009.1:111876345-111885128 GCF_000317375.1 Microtus ochrogaster
GAGACCTTGGAAGGCGACATCATTCGATTTCCAGCTCCATCAGCCTGGGTTCCTGCACTGCACCAGCTCCACCATTTTCTCCACTCACTGCAGAGCTATGCTATTAACTGCTATTAGGAACTAAATGCTTGTCAACCGGCAGAAGGAGTTGTGTTCCAGAGGACAAACAGTACTACTGTAAGCTTCACAGGGCCTTTGTTCACATTAGGGAGACTCCCCTTTTCAGGAGGATGCAAAGCACCTGTCAGGTCAGCTTAAGCTAGAGACGGAGCTCCACCCACCTCCTCTCCTGGTGTCAGCATGCACTCCGGAAAGTGAAAGACATTATAGGACCCTGGCAAAAATGGTCAAATAGCTTTAAAGTGATGACAGGGAGTGGAAGAAAACAGAGTAGATTTCAGTTTGAACCCAAAGCACTCTGCAAGCCATTCTAGCAGTGAGCTAAATCCCAGCCCTGCCTTATGCGTTTCTAAGTGGAAGAGATAAAAGTCTGGCATCTGCTTTCTGATTTCAGTTGAAATTGGCTAACTGCATTATCAGGAGCTTCCGTTCCATTTCAGGAAGCCCCTGTCTGGTGACTGTTGTTTTCTTCTCAAGGGTCCTCTACCCAAAGCTTCAAGCAAGACAAGGTTTTTACATTTACACAAAGATGTGTGCAAGGCATTAGTATTCCTAATGCAATTTGCATTTAAATGGCAGCCATTTAAACACTAAGCATCCGGTTTTGTCTCTCTGCTGCACCCTGCCCAACAAGGCCTCACACACAGTCAGACTCAACGGGTTCAATACATTCCTAATCCTAGATGGTCAGGCATTCAACAGCAGGAAATTATATCTAGAAAATTTCTTGCCTTCAAGATTGTGTACGTCAAGAAAGGAGTGATCAAAAATTAGTTTTCCACGAGATACTTCATAGGCTAAAAGTCTCAACTCTTTTAGAAAATGGCACAAATATAATTAAATAGTATACTAATACACAATGACTAATATATAATTATGTTATTAATATATAGGTATGGTAATACTGATTACTTCAACCCTCCATTGCACCCAATGAGATATTTGTTGAATATTTGTTATGAAGCTTCTATAAGTAAAGTATTTTGTGTAATAATACATACAGCCTCTTATACCATATACTACTTGATAAACCCTACACAAATAATATTGCAACACAGTTTTAAAAATAATACTTTCATAGTTTTTTTTTTTGTATGGCTTGTAGTAATTGAATATAGACCCTCTTCCTACAAATAGCTCAAAGACCCTGGAGTGATAATTGCCCGGCTTTCACCCCCAGGGTGGATCGTAAGAATCAGGAGTGGGGAGGCACTGTTCACTTATTTTAGTACATTGCTGGGCTTATCATATTCATTCATTCATTCATTCATTCAAGATTTTAATTTTGATGCCGTATGCTAGGCACTTAGGTTCGTCTTCACTGAACTCGCACCACGTGAACATCACAATCGCAGAAGAGTCTTATAAAATTCAAGGTTGCGATTTGTATGGTATTTAATCCCACTTCATAACTGACAGGCCTACCACCGGTGAACTACTTGTATGCTAAATGACTGAGATACAAAAATTTGATGGCTACATAACTCATTTTTGTACATGTGTCGATGGTATTCACACGCCTATAACATAAGGCATTCTTGACGTTTTCCTGGCGTAAATGCTAACGTTTTAAAATGCCTAATTAGAAGTTTCCGCCACATATTATTGTTGAGCCCGCACAAGATGTTCAAGACCGTGAAAAGCTGAATGCAATGGCCTTCTTGTTAGGAGCTGGAATTTTTTTTTCCAGTTCATTGTTCTTTTTAAGTAATCCGTTTTTACCCATACTCTTAACTGAATTCATAATTATTTCCTTTGCTAAAGCAGGATTTCAGACTCGCGTGCATAAATTAAATTTCACGCACACAAACGAAAGACTGCCGGGCGAAATAATATAAACAAATTAAAGACCTCTTTTAATGACCTTTGATTTCCGTGATTGTGGTCTTTGAAGTTACCTACTAGGCACAGTGGTTTTCTCTGTGTCTAGAAAGCTGCCTAATAGAATCCAGCCTGCTAACCCTGCAGGTTGCGTTTCGTGTGGCTTCCTTCCCCACTGCCTCCTCGCCACTCCCTTGGAAAAGTTCTGAAGCCCCAGCAGGCCTGGGCCTGGAGGGGGCAGGGCCACCCCCAGCTCTCGCCACCCGAATCGGTGGGGCAACCGCGGCCACCTAGGCAGAGCCTGCGCCTGGTCGGGTGGCGGCTGCGTGACTGGCTGCAGTCCCCACCCCGACGCTGTGGTTAGGCAAACTGATCTCATCGCTGCAGCTCACGACACGCGCTTCCCGTCGCCTGCACGCGGCACAACGAGGGGCCCGCCCCTAGGTCTAGGAGCAACGAGCCAGAGCTGCAGATAAGCCCGACCCGGTCGCCACGACGTTCCTCGATTCCCTCTGTCGCTTTTCAAGTTATCTCTAACTCTCCCCCAGCGTCACCAGGACTGAAACTCCCCGGCCTGACCACTGTGCACTGCTGTCCTCAGCCCCTCCCCCGCCCCTGTCCCCTGCGTGCGCACAGCTGCCACCCTGTCCCCAGACCCTCGGAGCTCCTCCGGGTGCGTGGGTCGGTCCCTCGGCCCCGTGCTCTCCCTGCCTGCCCCGCCCGCCCTGTCTTGGTCGCCGCCGGCCGATCAGCGTGTGCCTGGCAACTTCCTAGCCGGAAACTTCCCGGCCGTCGTCAAGAGCAGGGCACCCCCTCGGGCTAGAGACGGCGTCCGGAATAGGATTCCTCGGCGGATTACGCGGCGCCGTCGGCACGCAAGGCCAGCCCGGGCGGCCAGGAAGCCCCGGGAGCGCACGCGAGCGGCGGCGGCGGCGGCGGGAGGCCTGGGCTTGCGTGACCCGCCGGCTCCCGGCCGCACGCACTTCGTGCTGGGGGCACAGGTGCTGCAGGGCGGAGCCCGCCGTCCACTTTACAGCCCCGGGACCGCAGTCACGCTATGTTTGTGGGTGGGGAAGCCAGTTCCCCGTGTCCCCGGTGTTATCGGGAGCACCGGGGACCTGGGCAGTAAAACCTGCTCAGAGCGATGCTTTAAGCCAATCGGAAGCCGTGGCTGCTCTGTCACTAAGGAGTAAGCCGCAGAAACTTTCTAAGGAATGGGTTGGGTGCAGAGGCACAGCTCACAAGTATGAGTCCTATGACGTCCCCACAAAGGAAGTAGAGCAAAGGCAGAGGCGTTGGGACGCAAAACCTCACTTCAGAAAACAGTCGTGATCCTTTGCTCTCATCCCTCCCAGAAGCATTTTTTTTTCAGTATTTTATTTTTAAAATCAAAGCTTCCTGATCGCACTGGTGCAGTAACTGAAGAGACCTCTTTATTGAGATGACTCAGAAGCCCAAAGGAAATTAGAAAGAGAGCCCAGGAGGTTTGAAGACTACTGAATCGAAGCTCTTATTCAAAATTATGTGATCAAAAAGTGTTTTTCATGGTGCTATCTACTTATGGAGATTTGGAGATAAATCAGGTTCGGAAGGAAAAGATTTGATGCCCAGTTTTTCCCACTAAACTGAAAACTTGGAAAACCTTACTATAATTTAGACTTTGGTGAATTTGTCTAATCTCCTATAGATTTATGATGCCTAGTTTTACACACACACACACACACACACACACACACACACCCCACTAACACTTGTTGATATAAGTAGCGTTAGTGAAGAAGCAGGGATTCTCCTTGGCTGGCATTGGTACCATAAACAGTTAGGAAGGGCTTTAAGGTCTTTCACTTTGTCACACCTGGGAAGAGGGAGCAAATGTCACTCCTTTTCCAGTCTTCTCTCGGTCACTTTGATTCTCATTTAAGTGAATGTAGGGAATGTTTGCTGTTGTTTGACAAGGACACTTCCTGTCTCCTGAGTAGGACTGTCCCCTTCCCTGGATTCTGTTTCCGCTTTTTCTCTAGATGTGTAATTAAAGAAGCGTCCTTGCATCTGGCCTTGCTTTTCCTGGTCCCCAACACTTGGTCAAGAGGCTAATATCTGGCTGGAGACAACTGAGTTGTGGTACCTACCTCCTAGCGTTAGTGATGAGGTTCAAAGATCAGCTTGTAACTCAAAGTGTGCCGAGGAAAGTCATTTGCTGGCATTCTTTTCTGTTTGTTTGTTTTTTGTTTTATTTTTGAGACAGGGTTTCTCTGTAGCTCTGGAGCCTGTCCTGGTACTAGCTCTTGTAGACCAGAATGGCCCCTAACTCACAGAGATCTGCCTGCCTCTGCCTCCTGAGTGCTGGGATTAAAGGCGTGCGCCACCACCGCCAAGGTTGGGAATGCAAGCAGTCTCCTCTCGGTGGCAAACCCTGTGAGCCACCATAGCCCTGCTAACTGCCAGCCATGCAAGAGAATGGAACCAATGTTTAGAAAGTGGTAGATTTCAAGGACTGAGTGGTTCTATGGCTCTCTAGCGTTTCAGAATTTACGTGACTTTCTCAAAGCAATCCGGCCTATCCTTTCCTGGAGTTGATTAGCTTCCCTGTGGATGCTGTTAGGCACGCCTGTATTCTGACAGAATATAGATTTATGGCAATAACTTTAAAATGAATGTTTACAATACTTAAGATTTGTGGTACTGTCTTTAAACTTGCTTTTCCATGGAACTTTTTAGACATTTTCAGCACTAAACAACTGCATCCCCGTCTCTCCCTCTCCTTATACAGTTTGTAACCCTGGGGATTGAACCAAGAGCATCACCTATGCTAGACAAGTAAGCCACTACTGAACTCCACCCATTTTTGTTGTTGTTGGGGGAGGGAACAATAAGATCTCACTAAGTTACCTAGATTGGCTTTGAACTTGTGATCCTCTGGACTCCACCTCCTGTGTAGCTGTGATTGCAGGCATAGATATGGGCCACTTTACCTGTCCCACATCAACTTCTCTGCCATCTGGGTTGTATGAACAAGTTTGTTTCACATTTTAGTATTTTCAGTTCTCTCTTGTTCACACTTTGTCTCAACAGGGTCCTGTGCAGTCCAGGCTGACTTCTGAAGTGTTATGACCTTGAACTTCTGATCTTTCTGTACCGCGATGACGTGGTTGACCAAAGTTACAGGCTTGTGTGCTACCATGCCCAGCTTTCTGTGTTGTTGGGGAATCACTTCCAGGGCTTCTGAATGTTGGGCAAGAACTCTAAACTGGGCTACATCCCCAGCCTGTAGTATTTCCAGCTCTTAAACTTTATAAAGACGACTCTGATGGACACTGAATACACGTGCTAAATACTTTCCCAACTCTCCCAATAACCTCTTGGAGCTTCTTTCATCAGAATTGGGTCACAGATTCCTTGCAGATCTCATAGAACGGACTTGTGAACATGGCCTAATCCAAACCCACTCCTGGACTTGGGAAGCCTCCCAGGTGCTTGTGGATAGAGGTGAGGTGAGGGTAAAGAGGTCTGGGTTCCTGAACACAAGGAAGATGTTAAACCAAATGTCTACTTCAATACTTTGAACATTTAAAAAATTTAAACCCCTCAAAAATTATACATGTATTAATTCCTTCACAGCACTGTTTAGGTGTGAGGCACCCCACTGCTGTACGTGATGTTGGGAGTGGAGCCCTGGGCCGCGAGCATCTCAAGTAAACACTCTTATCAACTGAGCTACAACCCCAGCCCACAGCTCAGCGAATGGCATGAAGTCTTTAGCAGAGGCACACAATACCAGGAAAACAACGAATCTTCATTTCCTATAAACTCAGTAAACGTCATCATAATAAGGAAATAGAGGATCACTTCTGCCAGGCACTCATCCAGATAAATGTGAATTAAGACACTCGTGGAAATCTCAGCAAGGGAAGGTTGTCAGTGGAGATAACATCTGTGATGTAGTCCAGCGTGGCTTGTAACTCAGGATCTTCCTCCTGATCAAGGGCCAGAACTGCAGAGATGCGCTACCATTGCTGATGACAAACACTTTTTTTTTCCCCAGTATATACGGAAGGTACTAATTTTTGATTTAGGGTTTTAAGGAAAGATTTTGTTTTTGATTATGTATGTACTTGTTTCTCTCTGTGCATGTCTGTGCACATGTGAGTGATGATGCCCTTGGAGCCCGGGAGAGGGTGTGAGATTCTTTGGTTATGAGGCCATAGGTGATGGTGACCTTGCCTCAGTCGGTGCTAAGAAACCGAAATGTGGGTTCTCTGCAAGAGCAGGGTATGTCCGTTAACTTCTGAGTCATCACTCAGGCCCCACTTTTTATTTCTTTGAAGTATCTATATTTATGAAGTCTTTAGTGTAGGCCAGATTGGGCTCCTGAGAATTTAATGAAGGGAATTTGAGTTTAATGGGAAGATTAACTTTTAAGGAACTATCAGTACACTATGAGTATCAAATTCACTATGGGTGTTAAGTTGTTGTCATCAGAACTTTATACCTTTGTGTTTTTAAAATATATGGATGTAACAAATACTGAATTATATTTGACACAGTACATTTTTAAATAAAGTTCTTCCCAGTAGTGGCCAGGCCACAGTCTATACATTTATAGTCATGAAATATTTTGCTATAGTGAGTGTCTTTTTACAAATGATTTATTTTTATTTTATGTGCATTGGTGTTTTGCCTGTATTTTTATCTGTGTGAGGGTGTCAGATCCCCTGGAGTTGGAGCTACAGGCAGTTGGAAGTTGTCACGTGGGTGATAGGAATTGAACCTGGGGTCCTCTGGAAGAAAAGACAGTGCTCTTAACTGCTGAGCCATCTCTTCAGGCCATGTAGTGAGTGTTTTAATTTTCATATTTGAAAGTAGGCAATCTATCATTTAAGGATCTAACTTGTCTCATGGGAAATTTGTTTAATAATTATAGTTGAAGAGTCAAACAAATTCAACTTGGTTACACAACATGTTTCTGTGCCGATGACAAAACATTTGAAGTTCTAGAGAGAAGTATTTAAACTCTGTGACCTTTATTTTACCATATGCTCATTTATAGTGTATGTAAGGATGGATAAAAGATACAGAGCCCAAATCTACAAATGGTATTTTGTGGTCGAACTCATTTCTATACCACAGCTATTTGGGGTTCAACATGCAAAGCAGCTCGAACAGACTATCTTCAGGTTTAACTGAAACAGCATGCTAGAAGTTAAGTCCAGGATGGAAAAAAATCCCATCTCAGTGAGAGGAAAACGTGCGGGGGCGGGTAAAACAAAGCAAAGTGGTCTTTGTAGCTAACCACTTCTGCAAGCTGGAAGCTGCATGGCCAACGTCGCGAGGAAACCAAGCCTGGGCCATGTGTCTCTAATCCACAGCAGGCGAATGTTCCAGGAGGACCGGCTGTCTAGCAGAGACACGTAGAGCAGCATGTGAGGCCCAGGTGCTTCCACTTACAGCCACCCGGGATCCAGTGCGCTTCTGTGCTCACGTGATGGGCCGTGCCCTTGGCCACTTTCATCAAAGTAAACAGAAGTAGGACCTGACAGAGTTATGTTTGGAAGGAGCCTCAATTAAACGAGGCATTGTGTATGAAGTGCCTGGCAAACAGACCGGACCCAATAAATGTTAGCTTTTTCAAAATTCGGCACTTGCACTGGAGGAAGCCCAGAAACAGTAATGAAAGCAGCAGTTGTTCCCAACCTGGGAGGCCTGGTTGCAGCCATCTTATTCCAGCTAACAAGAAGAGAGTCATGTTGTGCTGTGGTTCGCGGGATGAAAATACGGCTGGACTTAACTGTAATTTTATCTTGCTACCTTTGTACCGTTCTGCATTGACTTTAAAATCAGCCATCTTGGGTGGACTTCCTGTTGTTTTTAGCAGACCTATAAACAAAGTACCTATTTTCCTATACTGCTTTTCATAGGTTCATGGGAAAGGAGAGGACATAGCATGAAACAAGTGACCAAAATGAGTGACTGTCCTGTGTGGTGAGCATTTCAGGGAAATTTCCACAGTAACAAACACACAGGAATTCTTATAAACTATAAGAGGCCTGCTGCCTCGTGGAAAGCTGGATTTTCTTCATATACACACAGTCTCTCTCTCTCTGTCATATACATATACACACATGCATGCATACATACATACATACATACATACATACATATATGCACTACCTATATATCACTGTCTAGCACATGTAGTGCTCTGGATTAATTCTGAAGCACAAGGCACATGTAGGAGGACCTGCTTGTTCATCCTGGCTGCTTAGTCCGGAAATAACCACACAGAAACTGTATTAATTAAATCACTGCTTGGCCCATTAGCTCTAACTTCTTATTGGCTAATCTCTTACATATTAATTTAACCCATTTCTATTAATCTGTGTATCACCACGTGACAGTGGCTTACTGGCTAAACTTCCCAGCATCTGTTTCTGGCAGCTCCATGGCTTCTCTCTCTGACTCCACCCTTCTTTCTCCCAGCATTCAGCTCTGTCTTCCCCGCCTACCTAAGATCTGCCCTATCAATAGGCCAAGGAAATTTCTTTATTCATGAACCAATAAAAGCAACGCATAGATAGAAGGGCATCCCACATCAGGTAACACAGACACACACGCACACACACAAACAAAATCACCAAAGAACAACAAGAGGATAACACAAAATTGTATTCCACAACCCTACAATGGGAATATTTAAATTGCATTTTAATTATAGAATGGGCAGTGATGAAATGGGATGGAGAAAAAAGGATGGAAGAGAGAGAGAGAGAGAGAGAGAGAGAGAGAGAGAGAGAGAGAGAGAATGAATAGATAATCAAGAAAAAAATACCAAGGTGGATGGTTGT
>NC_022009.1:111885290-111895294 GCF_000317375.1 Microtus ochrogaster
AAAAAAAAAACGAACAAACCAACACAGAACAGTCTTTTGGAACTTTTTAAAAAATTACTTTAAAAATACTCACCAGTCATTCTTTGACCTTGCTAACTTTAGAAACTACACTTTTTTTTCATTTTAAAGGATATTTAAAAAATTTTTGAGATTATATTTTAATTATAACATACATCTGTCCCTACTTTCCTTCAAATTCATGGCCTCATTTTTTCTTTTTTTTATTTATCTTTTTCTCATACAGTACATCCCAACTGCAACTTCCCCTCCCTCCACTCCTCCCAGTCCCCCTTCCCAACCTCCCCTCTCCCCCAGACTTATTGCTCCCCCATTTCCCTTGAGAAAAGAGAAGGCCTCCCACTGAGATCCACCAAACACAGCAAAATAAGATGCAGTAAGACTAGGCACATTTTCGCCAACTGTTACTGCGTTCATACATGTGTCTGTGCACACATACACTCCCAAATATAACCTGCTGCCTCCACAATACTGCTACGTATATGAATGTTTTCAGGGCTGACCATTTTGCATAGGACGACCAATTGAAAATACATTTCTCATTCCTGGTCTTTCAGAAGAGCTACTCTTAATATCTTCCCTTTGAAATTTTTACTGTGTCTACCATTATCTAATTAAATTTTCTATAATGATGAGAAGTTTTTGTCTGGGTGCCACATGACAATTCAGTACTTAAAGTGTGGCTAATTAATCAGCAATGGGGTTCCTAAATTTATTTCATATCATCTAAGACCACTATTCTGGGCCCTGGAGGTTGGCGGGGCATTTACTGTGGTAAGGAAAACGGAAGCAAGGTGCTGTGTAGATGAGCAAGCGTAGACAAAAGTGAATTAATTAAAGCCTTTCCACAGGCTTTCACCGCTTTCAAAGGGTTGCCCTTTTTTAGATATACTAAGTGCTTAGTAAAGAATATCATTTGCCAAAAGTGTAGTTTTGCACCCTTTAACAATATTTTGGCCAATGACAGACCAGTCCAGTGTTTATAACCTTCAACAGTCCTTGAATGTCACAAGGAACTGAAACCTCCCATCACCCAGTGATGTTAAAGTCATGGGAACATTTTGTGGCACACACAACTCAAGTGTACACGCTGATGCTGGCGGAAGCCTCTGTTCCTAGCCCTACAGTATGTATGGAGTCTCATACGGTACACAATCCTAGTTACCCAAAAGCGACGGTTGCTGGCTTCCGTATTAACTATAACTTTTCAGGACTCAGGGAAGTGTTCTTCCGTGCTATCATTTCCATACTAGATAGCTATCAGCCAGCAGCTTGAATAGTTTTGGCACTAATTCTTGTCTCCTCAGTGCCATTTTCTTTATATTCATGCAAACTATTCTTCGATAGTAATCTGTCCTTCCTGCTAGAAAACCGGGTTTTCTATAGTTCCTAGAAGATCAGCACTTTGGACCTGAGATAATCCTGAAAAGGGGGAGAAAGCAGGCACTTGGCATACTAAAGGCCTGGGCTAGTCACCAAGCGTCACCTCCTTGGGCTTGCTTGTCGCTTAGTAGATCATCATATTCACATTATTAAAGAATGTAGATTGAATGAAGGGACGTAACGCAGGGTGTAAAAACCAGAGGCCTTCCATAACTTGTGTGTGGAGTAGCACGTCTCTATATACTTCATCTTGATTACTTTTGGACCAGAATGAAATTCTATGTACGCTTTTCCCGGCAATGGTTGAGAACGTGCTCCCCTGCCTATGATGCCAACTATAATCATCTTTCCCTTCCTTTTGAGAGCAATGACTGCTCCTGCTGTACACAGGACCCCCCCCCCCACTTCCTTCACCGCCCGCTTCCTCATCAGCCTCGGCCGCCTGCTGTCCCCGCGAGCTCCACAGTCCCATTCCAGCCCGTGACACGACGGTCGCGTCAATCCGCCCTCTCCGCCGACCCCCGCCACCCGCGCCAGCTTCCGCCTCGCGCGCGTCTCGGCGGCTAGTGATGCCATGCTCGGCTTCCGCGTCGGCGGCGGCTTGGGCAGTGACGTCACCGCGCCCTGACGTCAGACCGACGTGCAGCGCGGTCGCCCGGGAGACCGGGGAAGCCGTTTCACACCCTGAGGAGTCCCAGGCTAGGTGAGGGTCACGCCTTCCTCAGCTTGTGGCGAACAAGGCCTGCTAGGACGCAGTTCCGGCGCGGAGGCTAGCTGCGCGGGACCGCGGGACCGCGGGGGCGGCGGGGTGGTGAAGGTGGGGGTGGCGGTGAGGGCGGGGGTGGCGGTGAGGGTGGGGGTGGCGGGCCTGTAGGCCAGGCCTGGGGCAAGTGCGGTCTGGCCAGGCAGTTAATTTCCAGTCTCGGGACGTGACCTCCCGCTCTCCTGCCCCTGACCTGCCCTCCTGTGATTCACGTCCCCGGAATGGTACTTGAGGAAGGGCCTGGAAGCAGAACCCGAGTTTAATGACCGGGCGTGACATTGGTGTAAGAATCGGAAATGAACCACCAGGGACGTTCCTACTTTTAAAAACACACGTCTTTCTCGTGACCTGCGTGTCGCAGGGAAGATTGGCAAACACCCACGTAGGTGCAGCCACATACCACCGAACTTTTGCCAAGGGCAGTTTACATGTGTGAAATGGGAAAGACCAAAGGAACTTGTTTGGTAAAACAGGCAAAATAACAGATGGGCAAATTAAAAACTCCAAGTTTTCTCTTGCCAAAAAGCAACCCCCACTCCACAAAAAAAAAACAAAAAAACAAAAAAACAAAAACAAAAACAAAAAAAACCTGAATTATCTTTGAATTCTTCCTCTGTTCTTTTTTGGGTATTCAAATACTAATAAAGACCCGATGGGCTTTTCTTAAAGGTTTAGAAGCCATTTCCTTAAAATATAGGCATAACAAAAATGAACATTAAAGAAAATAGTGTCTCTGTCATCATCTTGGGAATTTTGGTGTCTACCTCCTAGTTGCAACCGGCTGCATGTGCTGCTTAGCAGAAAAGCAACTAGCAACTCCAGTTTACAAGGATTTTACAATAACATACTATATAGCAAACAGTGTTAAAGACCTCTTTGTATGAGAACAAATTACCAATGCTCTTTGGACGAATGCAATGAATGTATATTGGCTGTATGAAAAGAATGGGATCCCTAAACTATTTTAGGGATATTTTCTGCGATGTGTTTCAAAGTCAAGTTAAATACTCATTCAGCTTTCCCCACCACCACTAACGTTTTGGAGTGCCCCCTAGTTTACCAGGGTGCTATTATTAATTTTTTTTCATAGGCTGTAGCCTACCACTTCTGGTGGTATAGTAATAGGTCAGTATAGAGTCACAGCGAAGGCACTAGGTAAAATATGTTCCTCTGGTACTTGAATTTATACTGTTGTTTAGTTCCATGCTCACTCATACTTTTGTAAATGGTACTTTTAAAGGTGATTTAGTGGGTAATTTGGGGGAGGGGGGAATATTCTTAGTGGACCAGAAGATATGATCATTTCCATTAACTAAAGATGACTGAGGATAATGAGCCTTCTGGTTTCTTGCCATGTGACTGTGACAGAATGGCAAACATCAGATTATGTACTTGGTCACTTGGACCCATGTTGACATAATTTACTCCCGTGGCTGACCTCAGCTAACATGACCAAACATACACATTGTCTTGTGTTTGTGCTGTCTGTGGGAAGACAGCTCATTAGTTGTTGGTCTTAAACAGCAGCTTATCGAAATGAGGGTTATTTGGCCAATACAGTGTTGAGGAATCTCTCTTCCACCAATGGTTGAGTAATTTGCAATAAAATCACCAGTATTATTTTTTTGTTTGTTTTGTTTTTTTTGAGACAGGGTTTCTCTGTAGCTTTGGAGCCTGTCCTGGAACTAGCTCTTGTAGACCAGGCTGGTCTCGAACTCACAGAGATCTGCCTGCCTCTGCCTCCCAAGTGCTGGGATTAAAGGGAGCACCACCACTGCCCAGCTAATACCAGTATTATTTTTGACTTCACTCTCCTGCCCTGACCTAAGGCGAAGAACCTTAGGGAGCCTTTTCTAACTTCCCATTCCCACCTAAAGGATAGCTCAGTATCCTTTCTTGATTCTGACACTACCCCCGTCTATCAGTCATAGGCTTTTGACCTTCATCCTGCCATGGAGTCTCTCTGTCCCTTGAGTCTGCTGCACCACTCCACCCCACCATCCTGGCCTTGGCCTCTTCTGCTCTTATGTATGTGTGTTTATGTTTGGTGTGCCTGCATGTTTATGTATGTGTGGACCAGGTGTCTTCACCCTCCACCTTATGGGGGTCTCCCACCTGAATTCTGAACTGGTCCATTTAGTGAATCTAGCTACCCAGCTTGTTTCTAGGCTCCCTTGTCTCTGCCTCCCAAGGCTGGGATTTCAGGTAGACTTGCAGCCCTGCATTTGTGGGTACTGGGGTCACCCTTGTGTGGCAAGGACTTCACTCATTATGCCACCTCCCTGGCCCCTTTACTCTTTCCACGGATAGATTTATCTTCCACTCAAAAAACTGGATGGGGTATTCTTTGTCCTGTTTGGGAAAAATTTGAAAGAAGAAAATGCCTCTGTTGCCTGTGTTTTCATGAAAGTAATAAAAAGTTTTATAATGAATTAGAGGATGAAAATCTGTTAAAATCTAGATAAATTTGCATATCTGTCCATCTCAGCTACATGTGGTCTTTGATGCTTTGATGGCTTTTCTGCTCAGTGGCTAGATATCGTAGCTTAGTAACTACATTTTTTTGTGTTTTATAACTTGAAGACGTGATGGCACATTTCTTTCTATAGCTTTCAGATAAAATGTTATTTTAGAGTACTGAAATAGGTCTGTTTAAAATCTTACAGTTACTCTGTTGCAAAACAAATAATAAACCACTATTATTTTGTTATGACTTTATAACTTTCTGAAAAATAGAAAAGATGAGTTAGTAATTTCTGTAGTGTCCTGTGTGGCTTAAGGACTAACTGTGAAAACTTAACTGGTATCTTTTGCCATGGAGCCAATGAAACAAACATCTGTTAAACTACTTATTGCCAGCTCATCTCCAGATATTAAGAATCTTTAAATCACTGGAGTTTTCCTGTCATTGTTGGATTCTGACCGTTGCCATCCATGTTCGTAGCATGTTTTCCTGCAGTACGTCGGGGGAATCATGGATCGTCACATTCCCATGCACGCGTTACCGGAAGAAATCCAAAAGGTATGACTTTGCATTATAAGCATCTAATATTAGGAGTGTTTTAGCTGTTAGATCATTCTAAAGTATAGGGGAGTGAATTTGGAAAACGACAGAATTGATGATTAATTTGTGATGGGAGAAGGAATAACCACACTAGACGTTCCCTGCAAAGACTATGTAAGAAGACAGATATGCAATTCCACTGTGGTATTTTAACTGCTAGTTTTAGAGTCCTATTGAAGTCAAATCCCAGAAATGCTCATGTTTGTAACTTTTGTGATATTTTTACATAATGCATTTTCACCTAAATTAATTCTCACGGTTCACTGTATACCAGCTGCTGCTTTGTTTTGTCTTAGACAAAATTTAATTGTGTAGCCTTGGCTGGTTTGGAACTCACTACATAGACCACGCAGGCCTGGAATTCACAGAGATCTGCCTTCCTTTGCCTCCTAAGTGCTGGGGTTAAAGGTGAGCACCACCACACTGGTGTTTAGATACTATTTCAATCAGTTACCGATTGGTTTTGTCCTTTGCAGATGGAAATTGTGGGTAGGCAAGGGAAAACTTTTTCAGGATTTATCCCTTGGCAGTTTTGGGTGCTGGTAACAGGGCAGCAGGAACAAAAGCAGGTAGCTCTGGGCAGTAGCCTCCTCTCAGGAGGCCTTGAGTGGCAGCAGCCGTGGCTTCCAAAGTGTGAGAGTTCCTGTACAAGGGTGGAGTAGCAGGACCCTTTACAGGTATTTCCCTCTTGTGTGGGCCTAGGAAGCTGGGATTCCTACGACCGAAGGTCTGGGAACTACTGAAGACACCTGGCCCGAAAGACAATTCTGAACCTCTTCTAGTAACCAGGGCCTGCAATTCTCTGATTCTTCAGCTCCAGCTCCCGGTCCTCTCTGTGCTCCCACCGTTCCTCTCGTTCTTGCCCTGGCTTAGATGTTCAGTAGCTTCTTGTTGTTATGGCCGCTGTCTTAGTTGCCACAGTCCACGTGGGAGGCAGTTGCCGCCCATCTCTTGCTGCTGTTGTGGTCACGTGCACAGCTCAGTGGCTCCACCTCTTTTGCAGCTGCCACTCTGCTGCTTTTCCAGCTTGGACTGTTGACCCCTAGCTGTGCATCAGCTCTGTAAAGCGTCAGCTGTTCAGCAGATGGCTGCCCTGCTGCTTCTGGCTGCTCAGCCATGACCACCGCAGCCGATCCATTGATGCTGCTCTTGTTCCCAGCTCGGCCTGTGCTACCAAATGTGGGCAAGGAGACACCAGTGGGAAGAAGCCGTTTCTTGTGCCCAGTGCTGCAAAACGAGGGAGGAAACACAGAAGGGTGTCTCCTGTCCAACTCCCCAAGTGAGCACACAGCCAATTTATATAGCCGGAGAAAAGGTGTTTGCTGGAACCACAGCCAGCCTCCCATGCAGACAAGACAATGTCCCCTTTGTGCCTGTCTGTAACAGTCACTTTGCTAGGCCCCCATGGAAAGCACTCCCCCTCTCTGGCCTAGGTAGAAATAGTAGCAGAGTCATCTAAAGCTTTCTTAAGCCCACGATAGCAGAAACTCTGATACAAATGGTTTGCAACAGTTTTGGCTGTGCCTGCATCTTCAGGAGCCAGAGCAGGCATCTGTGATGATTGTGTCATTTGTTCAGGACCTCTCTGAAGTGTTCGGAATGGCAGATGCTGGCCTAGAACAGTCCAGCTGGCTATTTAGCCAACAGCCCTTTTAACTCAAGGCAGCCAGGGCAGCATGGGAAAGCCCAGCAGCTGCATCTAGAGAATCAAATGGCCACACCCCAACATCTCTGCTTATTTATAAGGAAACAAGAGTTTTTAAATAACTTACCATTTATACTGGTAGTGATCCTGATTGTACTTTAATAGTAATACTCAATGCCTGTATAACACCCCAAGGAGAGGTAAATTTCCCGTTTGTCTCAATTTTACATTTTAAAAAGTGTGTGTATAAAGCATAGCATGTGGAGGTCAGAGGCTGACTTTTGGGAATTGGGTCTCTTCTATCATCGGGTCCTGATAATCAAACTTGGGTTGTCAAGCTTGGCAATGGGTATCTGTATTTGCTGATCTAGCTTACCAGCTTTGATTTCCTGTTTAAAATTCATGTAGTCTAGTTAACAAGTAATTCTTGGTTTTTATCCAACCCTTATCCCTATTACTTTACATCTGTTCTCAGGCAAAGGCATTTCTTCTGTAATTAGTTTTAAATCCATACATTGTTAATATAATAATTAAAAAACACCTCTTCAAAAACTATTGACATGAATTGTGAGTTACAACCTTATGCCTTAGCTGTACCTATTGATATAGACAGCTTCTTTTAGCAAATCTAGCAACAACTCTCCCACCCTTATCCTACTCAGAATCGAATGTCGGACCTCAAGCATGTCTGCAATACCCCCAGCTTACAGCCAGCTCTTCATTAACTAGTAATTTGTCACTCTCATTGAAAATCATGCTCAGATGCAGATTGGCTTTTGCCAGTGTTCGTGCTGCTGTGCATGGCCTGTTAACATTAATCATAGCATCGATTGGACCTGCTGCTCTTCTTGCTGCCCACCTTCCCTATTTATGGAAACTTTAAAGGAAGTGCAGTTACCAGAAGAGATCCTTTCAATCACTGCATGTGATTCTCTTTACCTGTGAAGTTAACTGTTAGATGCCAAGCACATATGATGCTCAGTTATGCTGTTACTTCAGAAATGGTGCTTCCATGGGTTTGAACAAATGCAATATCTTCTCACTTGAACTGTGTTCCTTGCATGAAATAGCTTGAGTGAGAGATGAAATGAAACTGTAAAACAAAACAACCTAAAAGCAAAAGCTCATATTTCAGACCCTAATCTCTTGTCAGAAAGAATGAAGAAACAGAAAGGAATACAGTAGAAAGAAAATCTACAAGACAATGTTATAATCTAAGTCCCATGTAAGACAGAGCCCAGGAGGCCAGAGAGGTGGTTCATCCGGGATAGGCACCTACTGCCAAGCTTGATGATCTCTGTTGGATCCCTGGGACCCATGATGGAAAGAGAGAGCGGATTCCTGCAGGTTGTCCTTGTGAGAGTGGAGAGTTGACGACTGGAATCCCTGGATGCTGGAGATCATCAAGGTGGAGTCTTGTGCAGAAGATGTGGACCTAGAGTTGGTTCCTGAAAGCTGAGTGTTTCTACAGACTTAGAGTGGTGGGGTGCTCTTGTCATGTTTGAGGTAGTTAAAGTATGGCAGGTACTATCATGTCAATGTAGAAAAGGGGGGACAGCAGGAGAGGCTCAGCTGTCTAAGCCAAGGACAAGTATACTAGTTATAACCTTGTCCTGCCCAGTGTTCGGAAGGTAAAGTATAGCTTTGTGTTTTTTTCAGGATCTAAGTTAGATATACTTATGTAAATAATACTTTTGTACCCATTAATGTCACGTGCTTTTCTGGTGGTTTGACTATAAATGTATGTGGACATTCCCAAAAGTTTTCAAAAGTAAGCTTTTCTTTTCCAAAACTTTCCCCTTAAGTGTGATCTGCATTGTCCATATTTATTTAGTTACCTAATGATCAGGCAGTATTCATATTGCCAGTTTGTATGTATCACTCTATACAGAATCATGTTAAATATAGAAATATGCATATTAGGCATCCCTGGTCTGAAATGCAAAATGCTTCAAGAGCTGGAAATTGTCAAGTGCTTATATTATCTTACAAATGTAAATTTTACATTATGAATTTCTGTTTCATGCATGCACTTACTGAGATGTATCATATTTAGGCTAGGTATTTAACACAGGTAAGGCATGAGTGGAACTTGTATGTAGACTTGGGTCTTAGTTCAGAGATCTCATTTTATATGTGCATACAATCCACAGTCTGAGAAAATGCATAATTTGAGCCACTTGTGTTCATAAGCACTTCAGTTAAGGATAATTATCATATATAGTTTGTAGTGATAATAGTAATAATTCAAATCAGAATCAATTCATTCTTATGATGGAGAAAAGGGGACTTTTTCATAATGGCCTAGAAAATGTGCTTCACTTTTCCTTTCTTTTTCTTTAGAGGAGAAAAGACTTGAGATGGATGAATCAGAGTGCAGTGACAGGGATGTCTTTCAAAGCCCCTCCCCATTCTTTCTTGTCTCTTAACTTTTTGTATTACTTTATAGGCTGGTTCTTCTTCCTAAAGAAGCCCCTGCTGTGTTTTCTTTATTTTCTTTTTCTGTGTATAGACAAGGAGAGCTAGTGCAGAAACCAGAGAGGAGAGGCGAGAGAGCCTTTCTTCTCTCTGTCGGTACTTGTGCTGTGATATGATAATGGATAATGGATAATGGATAGTGCCTTAGGATGAGAACATGGCTGTGCTTCGCTGTGCCATTAACAGCAAAGTGAGCAGTACTGGGGAAAGGACACTTGGAGGGAATGAAAAGGAGGTGAGAGGTGGCTCTCAGAGGAAGGGATGGGGAAGAATGAGGATGCTGAGAAGCCGGAGTTGGAGTCTGTTGCCTGCTTTTGTTGGTCTCCTCCCAGGGATTCCTAAGGAAGGAGGAATAAGATAATCTTTGACTTTCATTTCCAGGTTCCTTTTTATCGTAGTTTCTGGCCGCACACAGAGCACTTCTCAGACTTCCATCTCCGTAAGTGACAGAAAGTGTACGAGAGGCTCATGGGGCATGTATGTCACATGTGTCTTTTCTCTGCATACATTCCACACCATCCCTGAATCTCTTCTTCCCCTGGGCTGAGGTAATTCCTACCTGTCTCTGACCTCAGGTAGTCAGTAGTGTTGCTAGAAGCTTCGTCCACTGTCCTTTAGTAGACTGCAGTAATTTCTGTATTCTTTCTTTCTTT
>NC_022009.1:111895414-111909626 GCF_000317375.1 Microtus ochrogaster
TATTTTTTACTCTTACAGTTTAAATTGAAAATGGCACTTAGGGATCAGTAAAGTAATAATGTATATCTCCTCCTCTTGTGAGTGTCGGCTCATTTTTTTTATAGACTTACTGTGTCCTCTTGTTAGAAAAAAATAAATTCTTTTGCCCCCCCCCCTTTTTTTTTTGCTAGGGGATATAAGTAAGTCAAAAGCAACAGAGTAAAATTAGTTCACAAAGAGAAAACCTAATCCCTTGTTTTTAAAATGGTGGCAAAAATGAAGATGTTACAAGGTTTTAGACCTCCTTCAGGAGGTCTTTATTATCACAAGACATAAAGCAAAGAGATGAGGGTTGTTTATCTGGCAAAGCAGAAGTGGCCGGTGCAGGGTGCAGAGCTGGCGAGGGCTGGAGAGCAGGCTGTTCTTTCAGGGTAACAGTCCTTTCCCCGGCACTGACAGCTCATCTTGTCCTGTTTCAGCAAAGCAATTTTAGTACTTTGGAACTTTGAAATTTATTCAGAATAACAGTTTTATATTTCCAAGCACAGGTTGTCATTGCCAGAGAAAATAAACTTAATTTTCAGGTCATTTTGGGCCACTGCAGCTAGGTTCAAATTTTGTACTGAGTTAGAGCAGAGAATAAAAGAAAGTGGTCTTAGAAATGTTAGATGTGGTATTTTGGAAAGTAGTAGTAGTGTGTGTGTGTGTGTGTGTGTGTGTGTGTGTGTGTGGTGTTTTAAAGCTCTTGTAGTTTTGACACCTTATGATGAAAGCTGTATAATTTATGGGAACACTATTTACTTAATGCTGTAATCCAAAGTAATTCATTAGTAAAACTATTTTAAAAACATTCTATCTTGAAAAAAATATTCATTTTTCTATTTGTGGTAAAAAAAATTCTTTAGCTTACTGGCTAAAGAAGGTTATAGAGTTTTCTAATAGAGAAGTATTGGAGGAAAAAGGCTTTGCTGCCATGTATAGGTAGTGTTATTCTTTTTCAAAGATATAAGCGGGGGAGGGGAGAGAAGGCCGGTCCCACAAGGCTGTGGGTGACCAGAGGCCTCAGTGAGTCCTCTGTGGGTCCCCTTGGCAGGTGACAGACAGACAGATACACCATGCAGAGAGAGTTTGGATATAGAGTTTATTTAGTGGGTTATGGAGGGGAAAGTGAAGGGGGAAAGGGGAGAAGGGGATGAAGAGAGAAAGACAGAGAGAGGGAGGGTAGAGAGAGGGAGGGTAGAGAGAGGGAGGGTAGAGAGAGGGAGAGATAGTAGTTACCTCTTCAGAAGAGAGACAAAAAGAGATTGGAGGAGGTGAGAGATCCATTTGCCTCTATGGAAGGGGAGGGTTGGAGGTGGGCGGGGCTTGTCTCTTAAATTGACCTGGTACCCAGCAGGTAGTTATAATGTCGCATGTGTAATTTTTACAGCATGAGTCCAATATATTTATTTATTTATTGCTCAACAAGATGTCTTTATATGGAGCTAGTGTTTTAATTTGATTTAATTAGATTTATTTATTTTTATTATTTTAAAATTATAGTTATATGCAATTTTAAAAAGTATTATGGAGCCATTTCATGGGGTAACATTTGGCAGATTAAAGTATGATATCATAACCAGGAGATTAACAGTTGATACAATCAAAATTAGAGCTGTGATTCCTCACATTGCATTTTAAAACTATATTCACCTTAACTTTCCCATTTTCCTTTCCTCCTTCCATGCTATGATTCCTGATAACTGTTGATTTGACCATCAACATTTTGTTATTTCAAGAATGCTATATAAATAGAAATCACATACTGTACAACATTTTGGATATTATTATTTTTTAGGTATTATTTCAGAATTTATTTCAGGTAGTTGTATCAAGAGTTTTTCATTTTTCATTTTTAATTTGTTTATTTTGTTTTGTTTGTTTGTTTTTGAGACAGGGTTTCTCTTTATAGTCCTAGCTGTCTTGGACCTTGCTCAGGCTGGTGAGGAAGTCACTTGCTCCCTAGTGCTGGGATTAAAAGTGTGCATCACCATTACCCAACAAATTTCTGCAGTTTTATTACTGGATAATGACCTATGCTGTGAATGCACCAGTTTATTTGGTCGCTCACCTGTTGAACTGTGTATGTAGTGTTCCCAGTTTTTGGCTAACACATACAAGGCATTTACATGAACACATGGTTTTGTTTTTGCAATATAAATCCAACGTTGTATGGTAGCTTGTTGTTAAGAGATGATAAGTTGTTTTTCAGGGGGTGTATGCCGTTTCCTACTCTTACCTGCAGTACCCACTTATCGAGTGCTTTCCTTTCCCACAGCTTTAGCAGCACTGGAGAAGTCAGCAGGTGTAGTGATCCCACTGGGGTTTTAATTTGTTTTTATTTAGTAATTTAGAACATCATGTGCTTATTTGGTATTTGGTTAGCATTAGTTGTCAATTTAGTAGAATGTAGAATTACATGGGAGGTGTACTTAAGGATGCTCAAAAGGCATTATCTTGATTACAGTTGAGGCGGGAAGACCTGCCTGCTGTGGGTGGTACCATCCCCTTGCTAGAATCCTGGACTGTCTAGAGAAGGAGAGCTGCCCAGCAGGCTGTGCTCAACACTGTGCTTCCTGGTGGGAACCAGCAGCTTCAGGTCTCTGCCTCGTTAGTGTGCCTGCCTTGATGCATTGCACCTTTGAACTGTGAGCCAGAGGAAACTTCTCCTGTGAGTGCTTTTCTCGGAGTATTTTATCATGGCAACAGAGAAAGAAATTACCAGTATCTGTGAGTTCTTTTAGGTCAAATGTTTCTTCATGTTCTTTGCTCATCTTCTAATTGTTCTTTGTATATTGTTCAGTTTTCAGAAATTTTTTTCTTTCTCTTAGGTTTTTTTTTTTTGGAGACAGGGTTTCCTTGGGTAGCCCTGTCTGTCCTGGAACTAGCTTTGTAGAGGCTGGCCTCAGTTAAAGGCATGAGCTACCACTGCCCATTGAGTTCAGAATTCTATAATTTAACTACTGACCATGTATGTGGTCATGTGTATGTATATTTTCTCCTGATGTATAGCTTGTGTTTTTAATTATTTTCACAGTTTATTTTTTTTAAAGCAAAAGTGTTTAATTCTGTTGAAGGTCAGGGTTGTCAAGATTTCCATTTATAGGTTGTGGTGGTTTGGATAGGAATGGTCCCTTAATGCACTTGAATGATTGGCCCTTAGCACGTGGTACTATTAGGAGGTTTGACCTTGTTGGAGTAAATGTGTCACTGTGGAGGTGGGCTTTGAAGTCTCCTATATGTTCAAGCCATGCCTGCCCAATGACACAGTGTCTCCCTGCTGTCTGTTGCCTGCAAAATATAGAGCTCTCAGCTCCTTCTCCAGCACCACATCTGCCTGCATGCTACCATGCTCTGCCATGATGATAATGGACTAACCTCTGAACTATAAGCCAACTCCAATTAAATGTTTTCCTTTATAAGAGTTGCCATGGTCATGGTATCTTTTCACAGCAATAAAAGCCTTAGACAGAATTTATCACAAACACAGTTTCGTTTCTTCCCTCTAGTATGTGTGCTTTTATTTCATCGTTCTCCCTTGCTGGTCTGCTGGTCCTTCCAGCACTGTATTGAAGAAGGGCAATGAGGATGGACGTCTTTGTTTTCTTCCAACTTAAGGCACAAGCGCTCAGGCTTTTTGTGTTAAGTATAATGAAGCTGTGGGTTCCTTTTATAGCTGTTATACGAAATTAGCTCTAAAGTTGACTTAATAAAGAGGAATGATCTGATGGACTTAGGAAATGGCCAGCTGATTTGTCTAGCTAGTGGTTGCAAAGGTTCACTGTCTTATCTCCAAATTATTTTCTGCCAGTTTTGGCTAAAACTTACTAATCACTCATTGTTTTTTGTAAAGGCATTAACTTTAACAATAACATTTAATTTATTTATCATGTGTATGCGTGCTTGCACTTGCCATGGCAGGTGTGCACGTGGAGGTCAGAGGGCAGCTTCCAGGAGCCGGCTCTCCCTGGCTGCCCTGGGAGCCACACTCAGATCTTGATGCTCTGCAGCAGGCACTTGGGAAGGCATTTTTACATGCGAAATATCCTGAAAGTGTTAACGCTTTATATTGTCACTCTTACCTTTGTCTAAAGCTTGTTCCTTTTCCTTATATGAACAAAAACAAAAAAGGGCAGTGGATGTGTGGTAGATTTAAAAAAAGAAAAAGGAGGCCAAGCTTTGGAGCCTCGGTGGGCAGCAGGAGGCTGTTAGATGCTTTTTGTAGTCAAGTATGCTCAGGAATGCTGACAAAGGTTTGAAGCCTAATTTAATTTTTAAAAGTTGTCATGATTTTTATACTCAGTAACTATAATTTTAAGAGTCCAAACACTGCATTTTTAAGTGGGTCTGCATTTGTTCTATATATTCTTTTTGTTAATGCTTTCTCCAGCAGCAGAGGCAGGAACTTCCAGTTAACGACGGCCCTGTTGTCAGGAATGGCAGCATGTTATTATGTTACTCTGAGAATGAAACGATAGAACACTGAGTTGAAAGGAGGAAGCACAAATTATAATTGACAACAAACAGATAACTTTTACTTGCTTCATTTGGATCCATAATTACAGTATTTCATAACTTCTCAAGCTTCAGAAAATGTCCCAGGCAATTAGTCCATCAGACACTAAGAATTTGAAAATGGTTATATCTTTTCTGTTACAGTTTTGCTTATAGAAAACTGTTTATAGTTGAACAGTGCTGAAGATCCGTATGCCATGTTTGTGTTAGAGATAATTCAAGGATTGAGGTTTGCTGGCCAAACCTGGAGACCATTTTTTGGGGCCTATTATTTTATTGTTTTGTTTCCATATCATGATAACTATTGTGTTTTTCTTTAATGAACATTTAGAAAACCTCTAAAATGCATTGCTTTACTTATTTTAGTTTTCATCCCTTGATTGTTAGGATGAATGTATCTGTTTTAATACCTGTCAATGTGAAGTTTATATAGTCTGTTTCCTACATCCAGCTGCAAGTCTACTTTAATTGCCAAGGATTCTCTTTAGAATAAGGATAGGACTCTTTCCAGGAGTAGGAAAAAGACTGACTGAAGGGACAAAGTTTAGGGATGAAAGGCCATAGAGTACACAATAGACTCTTCCAGCTGACGAGAGAAGGGACTCTTAGGAAACACCATTTATTCGAATGAGTTCAGGCTTCTTGACATGGATAGACGAGCTTCCCGGGCTGGCAGTATTCTGAATGGGGTTGGGGAGTCACTCTTGTTATCTTGATGCCTGCTAGAGAGGATAATATGCAAATGCTGTTCCATGTATGAAATGCTACTGAATGACAAGTAAGTCTCATTTTAATTCCAGACAAGACTTTAGAATAATTTATTAAGGTATGGCTTATAAGGGTTAGTTATTTTTTGTGAGACAGGTTTATAGTGTATAGCCCTAGCTCACCTGGGAGCTCATTATGTGAACCTGGCTAGGTTGAACTGTTGGAAATCCACCCCTTGTACCTCCTGATTGCTGGATTAAAGGCCTACACTGCCATACCCGAACTAAGGGTACATGAGTGAAGGCTATAACCCTTGGACTAATTTTACACTTATTAAGATAGCATATGAGCCTTGCTATTTCATTTAAAAATTTTCTTTATTGTACTTATTTCATGTGTATGTATGGCACATGTACAGATGTCAGAGAACAATTTACAGGAGCTGGTTCTTGTGCTATAACATAGTTACAGGGACACTTTCTGCATCCTTGTGCTATAACATAATGACAGGGACACTTTGTGCATCCTTGTGCCATAACATAGTTACAGGGACACTTTCTGCATCCTTATGCTATAACATAGTTATAAGAATACTTTCTGCATCCTCATGCTATAACATAGTTATAAGAATACTTTCTGCATCCTTGTGCTATAACATAGTGACAGGGACACTTTCTGCATCCTTGTGCCATAACATAGTTACATAGACACTTTCTACTATCTCAAGGGAGGTTGCATTAGGAAGAAACACTTTAACCAGAAGACCAGATGTGGTGTGTTGCCTGTATTCCCCATATTGGAGACAATAAGGTAGAAGGTAGTGGATTGGAGGCCATTTGGGGCTAGTTATTAATTTCCAATCTATGATGAGACAGTGTGTTTTTTAAAAGAGTCCTTATTGAGTAATCTAAGAATTGATTTTATTTTGGTGCCCTGGAGCTCTCTTACCTTTATGAAAAACAAATCAAACATAGGCCACTCAAGGACTATTTGTTCTTAAGGTAGATAAAAAAGTAGGGTCCTTTTCGTGGCTTGCTTTTTCACTGACCTTGTATTGACCAGAGCTTCACACACACTTTATTTGAAGAACACAAGAACTCATATACCCATGGTAGATAAATATGACATGGTGCCAAATATGTAAGTATTGGTTCTTCAAAAAAATTGGATTTAATTTTAAATTTTAACATCCTCTCCTTTTATTTGGCTTTGAAACTTCAGGAGTCTCAGTTTTAATCTATGGAATAAGTATAACAAAGAAGAGAATAAGTTTAAAATGCATTTTCTATTGTAACTTTGGACAGAATGTTAAATTCTATAAAAAATCCTAAAATATTGAAGTCGAGTAAGAGAATAGAGTTCGTTGGGTTCAGTGCCATATTTTATAAATGAATAGAATAAAATCTTAGTAAGTCAGAGACTTCTGGAGGAGTGTTTTGAACCTTTCCAATGCAGTGAGCCTTTAATACAGTTCTTCCATGTTGTGGTGATCCCACCCATAGCATTATTGCTAGTTCATAAGTGTAATTTTGGTACTGTTATGAATTGTAATGTAAATATCTGATATGTAACCCCATGAATGGGTCATTTGACCCCAAAGGGTTCATGACCCACAGGTTGCAAACCGCTGATCTAAAGGGTCATAGTGTAGTTGACTGCTAAAGGCCATGGGTTCCTTCTGACATGATAGAAAACTCATCTCAGAACTAAAGTTGTAAGGATTTTTTTTTAAGCATTTTTAGTTTTGTTTTGTAAAAGATATTTGAAGAGTAAATATTTCTTACTGATACCACAGAGAGATCATTTCTTTGAGAAAATCTTTTCTCTTTCCAAGATTCATGTTGGTTTTAGAAATTTTATCCAGATGTAGGCAGTGTCATGATGACTGTTCCAGCAGCATAGCAGGCTAGGTATTTACTTTGTCTCACCAGCATGGTTGATACATAGCAGGTTTGTCTCACCAGCATGGTTGCATAACATCTTTGGTTGAGCTTTATTTTTCATAATTAAAAACGTAACATTTCAATAAATATATGTTCTGTTTCCTAGATGTCTCCTGAAGAAACAGTTTGTAAATACTGTGGCGTCAGCTACCTAATTCTTCATGAATTTAAGGCCATGGAAGAAAAACTGAAAGCAGTGGAAGAAGAAATGAAATTTTATCAAGGAAGTGTAGAGCGAGAAAAGAGACTTCAGGAAAAACTGCAGTCTCTTAGCCAGGAGTTTGACAAGTACAAAACTGACAGTGAATCCAAAAACAAAAGGTTGGAATATGCTTTCTGTCTCTTATTTAGTCTGAAAGAAAATAGATTTGGGTGACCGGGTGATTCATGCTTGTATTGCCAGCTGTCGGGAAGCTGAGGGAGGACTGTGAGCTCCAGGCCAACTGTATATTTTCCTGTATCCTTTATTGCGCCTTTCTTTACCTTTGTTATAAGTAGATTTCTGTTATATTTGTAGCTTGGTATTTTTTAGTAGATATTTTAAAATAAATAATATATGAAGTGTGTTCTGTGACTTCGCTGCTTAATTGTACGTACTGAAAATCTTTGCCCATTAATGCATACAGATCCATCTTGCTTTTTACTATGTCTATGTTTTTCTGAGGAATATATAATACTTTACTTGACTTTTCTCTTTTCAATATTTATACTATTTCTATTTATTTTTATAGGTACTATTTATATTTATATTCCTTTGAATATGTTTTTCCGTACGATAAATTCTCAGAAACAAAAATACCAAAAGAATATTTCAATGTAAAATGTTGATGTTTATTAAAACAAAATTAAACCTTTGAGAAGACATGATTAATTAAGTTTGACCATGTACTTAGCAACTGGCCATCCTTACACTTTTTAAAATATCAATATTCTTTCTTTATTCTTATGCATGAAAAAAAGTGCTACGCCTTGGTATTTAGTTTAAGCTTCTTTTTGTTAATGAAGGTGAACAGTTTTTCACATGCACATTGATTAACTGCATACATAAATTGTCCAGGTTTCTATCGGGTTATTAGTTTACATGAATCTTGTTTGTTTTGAGACAGGGTCTCATGTAGTAAAGGAAAGTTGAATTTCTGATTTTCTTCTACTTCCCAGTGCGGGCCTGCTTCACCAGACCCTTCTTAAAGCTAGCCCTTTCATAGTTCAATCATAGATTTAGCCTACTACTCAAGAATCATTATTAGTAGAACCTCAATTTTCTCTCAAAACATTCCAAATTGAACTATAAACGTGAGGTCATCTTAGTCATAGTAAGTTATCTCAGTAGAGAACTTACTACTCAGCATGCTTTCTGTTAATAAATCTTGTCTTAATAGCATTAGGAATGACCCACAGTGGGCTGGCTCCTCACACATCCACCATTAATCAAGAATATTCCCTACAGACCTGCTTATAGTCCAGTCTTATGGAGGCATTTTTTTTTTCAATTAAGTTTTACTCTTTCTAGACATATCTAGTTGTGTCAAGTTTGTGAAACCCGACCAGCACAGTTAGTATTTTCTAAATCTTTTTTTTTTAATTATGTCAGAATTACTAAAAATGAAACAGGCTTTCTCTTTCCTTGTGTTGTCTACAGGACCTAGCCCAGTGGTGTGCTCATGTTATTTACCAATTGTTCGATGAATTGTATCATATTATAGCTATATTATTAAAGCATGAAATGAATCATGAAGCCAAGATTTTCATACTGCATTTCATTTTTATTTTATCACTGTATGTAACTTAGAAGTGTTTATATACCTCCTGGAAGGTACTCAAGTTCATGCATTATATTTTGTACTTTAAATGATTTCTATCAAGAAAAAAGAAATATAAGCAATATATCTCTTGCTGTCAACCCTGTTTTCTATTAACACTAAATGCGTGTATGTCTACAGATGGCTCTCTGCTGTGAATTGCATCATTTGCACTGGTTTTAATATGCCTCCTGGCTCTTCATATTCTGTTCTCAGCATGCATCCTTACTTATGCTGAATCCTGTAATATTTGTATTCAGATAAATGCTTAGAGTGCTGCCTAGGAAAGGTGTTTCTTGATTTGCTTCTTCTTGGATCCAGGTGAATGTTAATGACATTGGAAGATGTCACTTGGCTATAACTCAACATTGAATAATAATAATTTCCTGGAATTTATATTGCATTTCTTTATTAATGGGCATGCATTTTGTCACCTGTATGTGATTGCTCATCGGTTTTGTCATTGTCTGTCCTCCAAAGAGGAAGGATGTATTTTACCTGCAGCCAGACAGGAGGCGTCTTGTAGAATTATTGTTCTACTTGGAAAGGATCAAAAATGCACAGAGAATGGAAACATAGAAAATTATTCATTGAAACTTCCCTAGCATAAATTGTTGACAAGATATAGCAAGAAGGCAGGAAGAAGGATCATACATATTTAAGTATGGGATTAGCTCTTATAATCAAAAGCAAAAAAGGAAATAAAAGTTCACTTTGTAATGATTATATACTTTTGTTTTATCTATACTTATATAGGTAATCTTAAGACTTATGGACTTTGTGTTAAAAACAGACTTGTACATGAGATAAAAGTTAATAGAAGTCACATTTGTTTCATAGGGAATTTTTCTTTTAGGCGGGTTTCATTCATTATATTTTGATCTGTTTTTTCCTTCTCCCAATTGCTGCCTCCAGAGACTATCCCAGCCTTTTACCTACACAACTGTATATTCTTTTAATTTCATTAGAAACAAATGAAACCAGGAAGCATACACAAAACACAGAAATGAAAATCAAAATAAGCAAAAGACAAGCACAACAAGAAGAACAACAAAAAATCCAAACAAGCAAAATGAGACAAAAAGTCTGCAAATACCACTGAGTTTGTTTGGTCTTGCCCAACTACTCCTGGGTGTGGGGCCTGACCTGAAGTATGGTTAATATACCCAGTGAGACACAATTGGAGAAAACTGATTTTTCCTTTGCCAACAGATATCAGTTGCAGATAGTTTCTTGTTAGGGTTGGGAGCTGTGCCCACTTTTTCCTCTCAGTGCTAGGACCCTGTCAAGCTGGAACCTGTGTAGGCCTTGCGTGTGCTACCATAGTCTCCATGATCATATGTGCATTGACTTAGCCCCGTTGTGTCTGGGAGACACTGTTAGCGTGGAGTCATCCATCACCTCTGGCTCTTAGAATCTTTCGCCCTCCTTCTGCACAGACCGCTGAGCCTTGAGAGGAGGGGTTTGAAGAAGCCATCCCACTTATGACTGAGTGCCCCAAAGCCTCTTTCTGCACAGTAGCCAGTTGCGAGTCTCTGTGTTAGTCCCTATTTATTGCAAGAAGAAGCTTCTCTTATGATTACTGAGCAAGGCACTGACATATGGGTGTTTTAGTCTGCCTTTTGTCATTCTATTGCTGTTTCTTTAGTAGGATAATTGTACCATGTTTTCTCTTAGGCCCATGACCTATCTAGTCTTAGGTTCTTGGCCACTTCAGCAGTGTCAGGTATGAATTCTTCTCATGTAGTAAGCCTCAAATTCAATTAAAAATGGTTGGTTACCCCTTTAACATTTGTGCACTATTGTACCAGTATATCATGTAGGCAGGTCACTGTTGCAATTACATTGATAATTCACTTTTGCTTCTGGTAGCCATGAATGCTAATCAGTACAAGTGAAGCTTCTAGTTAGACACTAGCTCTATTTCTCTGTGTTTAATAACATGTAAGTCTTGTCTTCCATATGAGGGCCTCACTAGCAGGTTGTGGAGAGCAATCAATAACTTTGGCAATAGCCTATGATGTTTTCATTTTGGGGGAGATTTTCATGGAACACATTTGGCCAACAACTCAAGATTATGTAACATATTTCTGGACTGGAGTTTTACCTGGTGGCATAAGATGTCTAGCTGGGGTATTGTTTAGAGTATTATTTGGACTCCATTTAGGTTCCCTTCGTATACGTGTTTATTCTAGTTTCTGTAGTAGCATGTTTCCATATGTCCACGCAAAAGGCCATTAATGTTAGTCATCCTTCCCCATATTTTCTTTATTAACCTTTCCAACCTCATCTCCATTTAATTCTCCCACTCTAGTCTCCCCACTAAAATAATACACTGTATTTACCTTCCATTGGAGAGCCTACCCTCCGTGCTACAGTGTCTGTCTACCGACAGGAAGTTCAAAAATCCAGTAGTTGTTCAGTTCTCAAGACTGGATGTCCCAACGGGTCTTCAGAATCTGCCAGAATCCCGAAGAAGTAGTCTCTAATGCCAGTGAGAACAAGGGTGTCTTCCATGCCTTTTATATAGGCTGCTAAAAGAAGGCCCTGATTAAAGGTGGAGCTTCCTGCCTCAAAAGATGTAAGAATCCCTCACAAGTGTGCCCAGGAGTGGTATAGCTTGATCTTGAGGTAGATGAGCTCCCAGCTTCCTGAGGAACCACAGCTGATTTTAGTACTGGCTGTACTAGTTTACAGTTCCACCTGCAATGGGTTAGTGCTCCCTTATTCCTACATCCTTACCAGCATGAGCTGTTGTTTTATTGGTCTTATCCATACTGATTGGTATAAGATGAAATCTCAAAAGTAGTTTGATTTTCATTTTTCTAATGGCTAAGATCTTAAAAAAGCATCTTTGATGTTTCCCAGTCATTTGTGTTTTGTCTTTTAAGAAATCTCTACTTCGTCTATATCCCACTTTTAATTGGGCTATTTTCTTGATGTTCAGTGTTTTTTGTTTGTTTTTAGTTCTTTATATAGTTTAGATACTAATCCTCTATTGGATGTATAATTGGTAAGGATCTTTTCTTCTGTAGATTGTCACTTTGTTGGAATGATGATGTCCTTTCCATATAGAAGCTTTTAAGTTTCATAAAGTCCCATTTTTTTTTTTTGTTGATCTTAATGTCTGTGCTAATGGTGTTCTGTTCAGGGGTTCTTTCCCTTCCTCTATTCTAGTTATTTGTAAGTTTGGTCTTTTCAGCATTTCCCAGATTTTCTGATTTTGTTTTGTACCTCGATTTTTTTTTTTTTTAGATTTAACATTTTCTTTGACAGAGCTATCCATTTCTTCTATCTTCTCATCAAAACATAGGGAATATTTTTAATACATGTTATATTAGCATAATAGATTTTTCTTTTATGAAACACAACTTCATATTTAAAAGCACTGTCAACTCTTTTTACATGTTTTATGTAACCATCAGAACAGTGTTTTGAATTCTTAATCTTCCACTGACATATTTGAATGATAAACTAATACATTCTAAATTACATATTGATAAAAGCACCCCTGTATTTGGGAGTGAACAAACAGCAACCCATATAATCATAAGCTTTAATTCCACAATTGATCTAATTTAGTCATTTTTATTTTAAAACTTCAAATCATTTAAAATGTGACAGTTATTGTGCTGAGATTGTGGCACTAATAGGATCTTCCTGCACATGCTATTTAAACAAAATTCTGAAGAAATATAAATTAACTCATTTGAAAATAATAGCCATTTTTCTAATTTTTTTCCAGATGACGCTTAAACATCTGAACAAGGTTTGAACTAAAGGAAGTTGTTTTATCTGTAATTTGTGGCTAGTACTTGCTTGAAATCATGGTACAAGTCCTGAGTGTGGCATACACCTTTAATCCCAGCCCTTGGGCAGCAGAGGCAGGTGGATCTCTGTAAGACTGATGCCAACCATGGCTATACAGTAAGATCATGTCACAGAAAGGAAGAGGAAAAAACATGACATAAGGAACAATATACATCAGGGAATGCAAAGAATGTCTTTTTTAGTTTAGAATTCTGCTTAACTTATGCTTTCGGTATTTTTTTTGCCATGTTTAAAGAAACTATATGAATGGGTATGGTTGTGTAAGAGATGTTTTAAAAGGAACAGGGTTCGGGGAAGTTTGCGGTCATAGGTGGGGTATACCAAAAAGGCAGTCATTCCGTGTTTCTTTTAAAAATATGTAATTGGAAGATGCTGTAGTATAGGATCAGTCTTATTAGCAAAATTCCCTTAAGCTGCAAGCTCAAGGGCTAATGTTAAACTCATAAAATTTCCTCATTGAGCCACATGTCTGTCTGCTGGTTAGGTTTTCCTTCACCTTTCCTTAGTAAGTTTGCTTTTGCAAAATAAATAGCTTTATGAAGTGAAATTAATGGCTTTTTTCTTTCATTATGCTTTGAAGAAGCAAATGGAGAAATGGAATGCGTATACTGCAATGCCTGGTTAGAGTCTGCCAGCAGGTGTGGAGGGCTGCTGGCGGGGGAGAGAGCGGACTGGACATGCCCAGTCTGCTGCTGTGGGGGGAGAGAGCTGACTGGACATGCCCAGTCTGCTGCTGTGTGGGGAGAGAGCGGACTGGACATGCCCAGTCTGCTGCTGTGTGGGGAGAGAGCAGACTGGACATGCCCAGTCTGCTGCTATGTGGAGAGAGCATTGTTTGTGTTTTCTGTTGTTAATGTTTGTCTTCTCTTTCCCTGGTCTTTTGCATTTAGAGCATCTCTGTTTTTCAAGCTGTTTGTTAAAAGCAGCATTTTCATGGCATGTTTACCGATATCATTCTTGTCTGTCATCCTCCTGCAGCGTTCTCAGGTCTTTGTAGCATCCCACTTGAAACAGGAGCTTGTGTTCTTGTGTCTGAACCACAGAAAAAGAAGAGAGAGCATATTGTTCGTGCCATGGAAAAATTAACTAAATGGTCTAATGCCTTTACTTTCTAAAGCAGAAAGTTTATTTTCCTGTACATGTAGATAGAACCTTAGACTTCTTTGTTAGTTATCCTGTTTTCTTTGGCTGAATGTTTTATTTCTCATTTTAGCTAGGAAACAGGTTAGAGTTCTGTCCATTTCAGGCCAGAGAGATGGTTCAGTGATGAAGATCATTTACTGCTCTGACAAAGGATCTGGGCCAGGTTCCTAGCACTCGTGTGTTCACTGTTTGGTCGCTGTGAAGAGACACCAGGACCAAGGCAGCTTGTGAAGGAGAGCATTTAGTTGGGGACTC
>NC_022009.1:111910101-111913480 GCF_000317375.1 Microtus ochrogaster
GGGGTCCTTAAACCTAAAAACTCACAGAGGCACAACATGCCCTTAAATGAAGAAATAAATAAATACTTTTTAAGAATGAGTGTCTAGAAATTTAGCTGTTGACTCGAAACTCAGACTGTCACTGCATTAGAAAGCAGCTGCTTGGTCCAGGGTGGTGGCGCACAGCTTTAACCCCATCACTTGGGAGGCAGAGGCGGGTAGATTTCTGATTTCCATGTTAGTCCAGTCTACAATTCCCAGCCACCTAAGGTTGCACAGTGAGGCCTTGCTTAAAAGGTTTAAAAGAAAATAAAGAGCAGGGGCTGGAGAGATGGCTCAATGATTACGAGCATTCCCTGCCCTTCCAGAGAACCTGGGTTCATTTCCCAACATCCAGAACTGTCTACATTTCCAGCATCCAGGGTTTGCTGTCCTTTCTGACCTCCTTGGACACCAGTCAAGCATGTGACACACATATATACATGGAGTCAAAACACTCATTTAATAAATATTTTGAAAATCCCTGGTTGTTGGTTTTCCTGCCAATGCAATAAGCCAAATCCAACCAAATTAATAGAACCAGGTTTCAATAAGCAGGGCGAAGGAACTCCTGGGTGACTCTCAGAAAGGCAGGAGAGAGACCACGTGTGTGGTGGCTGGGTCTTAAACAGACTGTAGATGTGGTCCTGAGGGCTTCGGGGCAGGAACTGACCCTTGGTGGGCTGCTGAGGGGCAGGGTCCAAAACGGGAGGCGTGAGACCAGAGCGGGAGTCCTAACATCATTCACAAAAAGTGAAATTATTTTTGAGGCTGGAGAGATGGCTCAGAGGTTAAGAGCACTGGCTGCTCTTCCAGAGGTCCTGAGTTCAGTTCCCAGCAACCACATGGTGGCTCACAACCATTTATAATGAGATCTGGCGCCCTCTTCTGACATGCAGGCATATATGCAGGCAGAACACTCTATACATAATAAATTAATCTAAAAACAACCCAGTGATTTCCTATGGCTCCTAATTATAATATTGGCCTGTATTTCGCACTAGTGTGGGAGAGAAGACAACTAGGCAGATTGTCGGGTTTGTGGCAAGGGTTAGCCTTGACAACCTGTTTTGTCCCCCACAACTATACTCACGTTGTATTAGTTGCAGTGGGAAAGCAAACAAAAGAACAAAACCAAGCCCTTTCGGCCTAGACCCAGCGCATCCACGCCGCACCTCCTGCTTCCTTCTCGGTTCCTTCCTTTCTGACTTCTGCTCAGATCTGAGATGAGATTGGAAGCAAAGGGGAAGGAGAGAGATCATCTGTGGTCTGGCAAGCTTTGGGATCTCAGAAGAGGCTGAAGACAGACTCACTGGGGTTGATTCTGAAAACACCCTCTGACCCCGGAAACAAACGTTCCTTACAGACCTTTCCCTCTGAGAACCTCTGGGCTTTGCGGTGGGATTTTAAACCATTTTGGGAATTTGTTCAGCTTTCCTGTATGTTCATACCATGGACAGTATTTGACTGCTGGTCACTTCTGTTTTGCTACGATACTGTTCCTCCTTCCTCGGATTCTGTCAATTCCCATTGGCATTAATTTAATTAAATTGGGAATCGAAGTACAGACTATAAAGTGATATGCAGGGCAGTATCAAAATGAGAACAAAGTACCGTCCAGCCACTCAGCAGGAACAGGATAAAGTCAGGATGCCTGCGCCCAGGTTCCACTTCAGTCATTTGCTGGCTGGGTGGCCGTGTTCCTTTACCTCCCTACCGTGCCCTTCTGCCTCCCATCCTGCACCTGTCAGCTGGTTCGGGTAAAGTCACCTAGTAGGAATGCTACAGTGTTTAAAGTGGCAGTTTACGTAATTTACCGAGCATAGTGCCTGGACTTAGAAAATGTTCAATAGTTGTACTTTTTTGTTATTTTATATCATTATCACGGCCTTTTAGTTGTAGAAAACTGATTTTCAAAGATTTGGTGTTAAAAACTGGGGGTGTAGCTCAGCTGTGTGTTAACATGTACAGAGCTCTGGTTTGTTACCGAGTGCTTTTGAAAGTGGGTGTGTGTTATAAAAATTTCTTTCCAGGGGAGAAGTCAGCAATGTCTATCCCATCTCCTAAGGTCCCAACAAAAATGCTGCCTTGTTCACTCTGGGAAACCGATGAGGTTTGTTTGTTTGTTTCCTTACCAATAGATGAGGGATTACTTACAGGCATTTGGGTGCCCCCCACTGCAGCAGGCCAAACCTGGAAAGCCTTTACCCAGCAATGAGGAGGACTCCCCACAGCTACACAGGTAGAACCCCTCCAGCCTTCCCTGGCTTACATACTCAGCTCTTCCTGGAGGCCACATGCAAACAAGGCAGCATTGTGCACCGCAGGTGCTAGGGAGTAGGCTGCTGCTCAGGGTAGAGTCCGGTGGTCCTCCCACCCCTCCATCAGGGGTGTAGAGTCAGTGAGCCAGCTGGGGTAGTCTTCCAAAAGCCCTGAACATCCCACAGTGGAGACAGTCACAGCACAGAAACATGCAGCTGTCATCCTGACACTCGGCAGTGGAATAAGGAAGACCACACAGTTCAATGTCATCTTCACCTACGTAGTAAATTCAGTCTGGGCTGCGGGAGACCTTAGAGCAAGTACAAGGGCAGAAAGAAAAGAAGAATAGCCGTTTCTGTATCAGCGAAGTATCAGCATTTCCATCACGTGCTGAACTAACATTTCTTAGCGTGCCGACGTGAAGGGGAGTGGAATTTGAGAAGCCACAGCTCAGTTAACACCTCCAGTACTGCATAACCTTTCAACTTTGTTGTTTCCCAAAAGCCATCTAGATTAGCATTTGACTAAATGATAGGCTATTGTATAAATCAGTTCTCGTTCAAGTCCATATAAGTCATAAAATCCAGACAACAAAGTACTATGTGATTTACTAGTTCCTGGATTTGCTTTAATTAGCTCCTAAATCTAGTGTTATCCCTTTAGTTACTTCTAACATACTTTATATTATTTTTCTGACATCGATGAGCAGAAATGGCTTTAATATTTCCATCACAAACCATGCATGCAAACTTCATCCTGACTTTTGTTTCTGTTGTCTGTCCTTTGCCGTCAGGGCGTGTGCAGTCAGACATGTGAGGTGGCCTTGCATTTATCAGGCAGATCTGAGGTCTTTTGGCCTGTTGGTTGAGAATGGTCTGCATCATGCATATGGATTTACGTTAGTCTACAAGCTCCCAAATAATGACACAGAAACTTCTTATTAGTTATGGAAGCTCAGCCTATAGATTAGGCTTTTTCCTAACAAGCTCTTATATCTTAAGTTAACCAATTTACATTAACCTATGTGTTACCACATGGTTTATGGCTGTGTGGTTACCTGCCTCTGGCACAGAATGCTAACTCTAGGATGTAGAGGAGA
>NC_022009.1:111913977-111922535 GCF_000317375.1 Microtus ochrogaster
AGGAGAGACTGTTCCTGAGAGGGTGTACAGGAGAGACTGTTCCTGAGGGGCTCTGGAGCTGATTATACCTTGGGCTGTCAAAGGAGCTTTCCCTTTGATATTCTCGAGAGTATCAAAATATAAAGGTAATGATATGGTCTCTGACTTCAAGCAATGAGGAGGCCTTCCTGGGTGGGATTTTTTTTAATGGCTCTTAAAGTGCAAGGCCTGGGCTCTCTGCTGATATCTGAAGATCAGATGGATAAGACCCTGTGAAGTTGACAATGTTATGATTAAGGGTTTGTGGAAATACTGCTTCTTAGCTGTCTTGATGTTTCTTTTGATTTGGTATTACTGCTCACTTACCAGGAGAGAGAAACTATAATTGGTTTTGGGGTAGTGAACATGCTCCAGATCGTCCAAGTTGGAGTACATTGGCTTTCTCAAGGAGTCTCCCACATCCAAAGCAATGGGCTAAGACTGCACTTAGAGGTAAAAGTCAGGTACTAGAGATCAGAAAGGTTTGAAAAGCAGTGCCTAAAACAGTCTCCTGAAATTGTGGAGGAGCTGGAAGTCTGATGGAGCAGACCCAGTCATTGGCTAGAGTTTCCACTGTAGTGTACAGCTCGTGTACCCAGGCAAAAGCCTTTTCAGGACTCACTTTCTGCTCTTCCTCGGAACACTACGGATCCCTTTACCTTCTCTCTCTCTCTCTCTCTCTCTGTCTGACATTCTTGTGATGGGTTTAACATTTAAGTAAAAACCAGTCAGAAAGAATTCTTATAAAATTAATGATAGAAAAAAAAACTCATTTTAAAGTGTTTCCCAAAAGATTCCCAAGAATGTCATTGCGGAAAGTGTCCTCTGGTTAAACTTTGTGTGGGAAATATTCTACGTCTATGACTTCCTCAAAGGTATTATTTCTGTGGGCTTGGTTATCTCCTTCCACCTTTCCGTGGCTTCCAGAGACTGAACTTAGGCTGTCAGGCTTATGTTCTTAGTGGTAAGAATGTACCTGCTCAGCCATCTTGTTTGCCTATGTTACTTGAGTTTTAAAGATAGAGAATTTAGATTTTCTATTTTGTAATATTGTCTTCTGATCATATTTTACTTTTTATAATTACTGAATGTCAGCTGAGTGTATTTTTAAGTATATTTTTAAAAAATATTTTGTGTGTATGTATGTTTTGCCTGCACGTATGCATGTATGTCTTCTGGCCACAGAGGCCAGAATATAATGTCAGCTCCCTTGGAGTTATAGCCAATGGTGAGATCCTATGTGGGTGCTGGGAATTGAACCCAGGTCCCATTGAAGACCAGCTAGTGGTCTTAATCACTGAGTTTCCTCTCTAGCCCCCAATTGTGCAGATTAGTGTATACAGTTGTGTGTGCATCCACCTCCTTAGAGATGAAGATGCCGTTATTTGATGATCTGGCAACAGTCATTGCATCTCGTACTGGCATTGGCTGTAGGCGTGGAGCCGTGATGCGGGGTCTCCTGTAGACATTGTTTAGTTGCTCCTGATGGCAGGAAAGCTGGGAGAGTAACTTGGCTTCTTGGCTGATGCAGGAGCTCTCTGACCACCATTAAATAACAACTGCATGTTTTCCTCAGAGTTTGAGGTGATAATTTGAACTTTGAATATATAGTTTTTCTCTCTTACTCATATTTTTGAAAGTGAAAAGAAGAACATATGAATATCTTGCTGAATTATTCTTTGGGTATTTGCTGGGTAGCATTCTAAAATGTTGTTACAGCACTAATCAAGCCCCCAATCATCTTTGATTTGGAAGTAAGCATACTAACCCATGTTTTTTCCATTATTATATTTTAAGAAGAAAATAAAAGTATTTCTAGCAATGTTTTCTTTCCTGCTATCCCTAAATAATGCCCTTTCTCCCTTTCTCTCCCTATTCTTCCTTGGCTGTTCGAATAGACCATGATGCAAGCAGACACTTGTATCTAGGAAGGCTTTACATTCTCCCAGCAGTACAAAGACGTGCGTGCTCACGCCTCTTTCTACCTTCTTCACCAGCACAAGCACATTGCAGGGCAGCTGTCTTCCCCCCGATTCTTTTTTGTACCTAACCATTACTTGCTTGGGCACAGACGCCACTCCCTTGTTTTAGAAGCCATACTGTTCTTGGTGTGGTATTATACCTCACAGTGGCATGTCACACGTATTTTTGATTCAACAACTTTTACCTTTTTCTTCCTACCACAATTACAGTTTTATCAGAAAGTCAAAAATACTGACTGGAAGCTGCCAACATATTCTCTTTTTCTTATACTGAACCAGTTATTGCTACTTCAAATAAGGAAGCTAACACATTTAGTAATTCTTTGGACATTGTGCAAGTTAATTACCTGCACATTTCCGGAAACTCGTGCATCATTGTCTTGAGGTCATTCTAGGAAAAGCGTTATGTGTAGACCAGTGCTTCTGGGTGGAGGTGGCAAACGTTTTTAATCCCAGCACTTGGGAGGCAGAGGCAGGTGGATCTCTGTGAGTTTGTTGCCAGCCTGGTCTACAGCGTAAGTTCCAGGACAGGTTCCAAAGCTACATAGAGAAATCCTGACTCGAGAAACAAAACAAACGAACAAGAGAAATAGGAAAAGAATCATTTAAAGACAACTTCTAATGTATAGTTTAAGAAGGAAACAGTGTAAAACTTAGCAACTGCAGCGAAGCTATGCAAAGGATAGAAGCACATTCAATAGAGAACCTCTAGGTGTGGCCAGCGACACAGGCACCTAGCTCTGAGCCAGTGTTCATTGCGCAAGGGTGGAATAGAGATCTTAATGGATCCAGAGCATCTCTGTGACCCTCTGTGCTGAGCCAAGGAGAAAAGGCAGATACTCCCCATGTGCTTGCCCTTCAGAACTGTCAGGCAAGGGACCTCTGCTCCCTGAACCCCAGGACAGTATTAACCACCCTCCTTGGGACTCACACTGATCCAGATATGGCTGATTCTGCCACCTCTTTACAGTCAACCTTGGCAGCCATGTTAGCTTTCCACTGTGGCGGCTGATACTCAAGACAGTCAATTTATAAAAAGAAAAGTGTTGTTCTGACTTAGTTTCAGGGATTTCTGTCTCTGTTGGGCTGGTCGCTTGGCTCTGGGTCAGTACTAAAGCAGCACATATGATGAGGGGATCATCTCATGGCCAGAAAGTGGACAGGAGGAACAGGAAATGACGAGGGTCTTACAGTCTCCTTAAGCCCACCCCCCCCCAGGGCCCTAAGACTGCCCGCGAAGCCTCAACTATGAAAGCGTTCCATATTTCTACTCCAGGGAGCCCTGTCCTTTAACATATGGACCAGATCCAAACTACAGCAGCAATATCTACATCCACTCATAGGATGCTAATTTTCCAGACTATAAGCTATGGGGCCCATGAACATTTTTAAATGTCTGCCCACTCCTGGGGGAGCTAGGTCTATATTAGACTCTTTGCAGAGATTCCCTGCTAGGGTATTAGGGTTTGACGTGAGTCCCCAGCAGCTCATGTTTTAGAATACCTGGTGCCTAGCTGGTGGGACTGCTTCAGGGAAATTCTGAATCCTTTTGGACGGTGGCCTAGCTGGCAGAAGTAGGTTACTACAAAGTGATGGATGTCTGTTCTGGCCAAGCCTCTCTGCTTCCTGCTCTGCCTAGATGTGAGCGCCTCTGTCGCGTGCTTTTGCTGTCACGACCCCACCACACTCTGCTCGTCTTCTGTTGTCTGTCAGGTATTTCTCTGAGGAGAAAAGTAAGGAGTCCCGAGGGCAGTGTGGTGGAGTGGATCCCAGAAGCCCTGCCCTGTGTGTGCCAGCCTGGGAAAGACAGCAGTGGACAGCTGGCCTTGCATAGCTCAGGAAAGCTGTGAGGGCAAGGTGCCCAAGACCTTGAAGGTCCATCCAGTGTGTCATGAGACAGCATAGGGGGTGGAAGATTATTCTGGAATGTTATGATTCACAGTCTACCCTGCCGAGATTCAGGCACGCTTTGGTCCCGTTATCCCTGTGCTTTTACAGTTTCTCCCTTGTGGAGTAAGAAGGTTTGCTCGTTCCTGCCCCGCCGCTACATGTCGATTTCACAGGGCCGGAGCCGGAATGGGCCTTTCTTGACTCAGAACAGGCAGTACATATCTGAGTTCACCCTGAAATGAGCAGAGACTGATGCTGGGGACGGAAATAAATGTCTTGTCCTTGAGGAGGACACAGGGGAATGCCGTGCTTTGAATTTGGATTGCCTGTGCCAAAACTCAGTTGAGATGTATTCCTTATTGGAAGGCAGTTAGGTGGTTTTGAAAGTGACGCAATTAGCCCAACTTTAAGGATGTAATTAGAGTAAATTGGTCCCTAATGTTGGGCTCCTGGGACCTGGTCTTACCAGAAGCAGAGAAGAGTCCTGAGCTAGGACATTCTGTCACCTCCCCATTCCTACTCGTACCATGAGACCCTGAAGCGACTCCCCGTGAGCAGCAAAGACTACCAAGCTCAGCAGGACTTGGCCTTGAACTTCTCAGGCTTCAGAAATCTTTGTTTGTGTGCAATCCCCGTGAAATATACATACATGCGTACAGATAGACAGACAAGCCGGCAGGCAGGTAGGTGGGCATTATGAGCTGGGGATCTAAGCCAAGGCCTGTCTAGCCAGTTACTCAGGTCCTTGGCTGTATCCACAGTCCACAAAGACAGTCTGATATGAGATTGGCCAAATCTATAGACTACACTGCAGAAAAGGAAGCCTGGCTCTCCCCTAAAATAATAGCAATATTTGAATAAATATTTTATATGACCAATTTTATTAAGAATAACAGAGTAGCGATTTATTTTGTCCTCAAATTGTCATTCATCCTCTTACCATTCAGACAATCACAATTAACAATTTTGCCTTCATTTTTTTGGTGTGAAATTATCTGTCTCATGATTATTTTTAAAGTCACATTTAATATTTTGTTTATTTGTTTTTTGAGACAGGGTTCCTTTGTACAGCCTTGGCTGTCCTGGAACTCACTCTGTAGACCAAACTGGCCTTGAACTCACAGAGATCTGCCTCCTCTGCCTCCCAAGTGCTGGGACTAAAGGCATGTGCCATCACCGCCCAGCTCCAGTTAATACTTTAAAATTTGTTCTGCATTAATAAGCCTAGCAAAAAATATATTTAATTAAAGAAAAATCAATTCTTTCAATAGCCTAACCACATATTATTAAAGAGATCATGGAAAAATAAGTGAATAGTCAAAAACAGAATAATGGCCAGGTACTTTATTCAAATGAGGTTAACTTAAAAAGCAGTGTGGATTCGGTCCACTGCAAGATGCCTTTCTTCTACGTTGTTGGTTCCATTTAGTATTACAGAGGTATATCATTTGTGTTTTAATAAATAAAGCTTGCCTGAAGATCAGAGGGCAAAACAGTCATACTAGTCAGCCATACAGGCCAGGCAGTGGTAGCACACACCTTTAATTCCAGGACTGGGGAGACAGAGCCAGATGGATCTCTGTAAATTCAAGGCCACACTGGGCTAGGCAAGATTGAATCAGTCTAAAAGAGAAACAGACTTCACACAAAAGTGACCCCAGCACTTGGGATCCCATGCCTTTAATCCCAGCACTAGGGAGGTGGAGACAGGAGCGATATGGCTGGGCAGAGAGGAATATAAAGGGGAAGAGACAGGAACTCAGTGGAGTATGGAGTCTGAGGTTGGCGGAGAGCATTCAGGATCACCCCGTTTTTTGTCTGAGTCTTGGTCGAGGTATAATCTCTCTAGTGGCTTGGCTGCTTTGCTTTTCTGATCTTCAGCAGGAACCCCAATATCTGTCTCTGGGTCTTTTAGTATTCGTGCTACAAAGTATGTTAGTAACGTGGGATAATGATTGTGTTTTAACACTGAATTCACCTCAGCAAAGGATACGTTTTGGTAAGTAAGAATTCTGTAGGATGATATGAGTTCCACGTTAAGTTTTTAAATGAAAGCAGTTGACATTCAAAAGGGAACTAAGTGTTTTTTATTGTTGTTCTAAATATTGCTTCTGTTCTCCGTGCTTAATGCCGGAGTCCTTCTGGCCAGTGCCTTCTCCTGCTGATGGTTTGGAAGTTGCAATAGGGCCACATAATAAGTAAAAGCATTTGGTTTCTGCCCTAGAGTTTCTCAGAGTGCTTATGGTTCCTCTGCAACATAAGACTTCTTTCTAGTTTTATTGAATCCTTAGTGATTTATCTGTCTATAATATCTGCCCTCCACTCTCTCTCTCTTCCTGCTTTCTTGATAGCTAATCTAATTTTGTGAATGGGTTCAGGTTAATTCCAGAAGCACAGTTGCAGGAGCCATAATTGGCAGCTTATGCCCATGTCAGAAGTTTGTTTCCCAGGAGCTGGAGACTAGCTTGTTTTGATGAATTTCTTCATTGCTGTCCTAATTTCCCTCTTGATCTTCCGAAGCTTTTCCCCATGGGACCTTGATAGCGTGCGATCCTGAAGATCCCACCACTTCATTTTGTTCAGGCTCCAAGCTTATATCTGTCATTTTTGATTGCTGCAAAATCAGTTGGAGGGGAAGACTTTAATAATCTTGAGACCCAGAAGTTTGACAAAAATAGTGTGTGGACCACGGGTGGTGAAATCCCCAAAGCTGTGCCTAGCCTTCTTGTATTTCTTACATGCTTGCCTACAGAGTGGGAAAGAGTGAAAGGGAATTTAAATGTATTTTCCTTGCACTTGTCTTCATTATGAGCAATATTAATAGGTAATCCAAATAAAAATAATCAAGAAGAGAGTTAATACCCCTTTTGTTTTCTAACTCAGTGATTCTCAAACAATCCAGTTTAATCAGGATGATGAAAAACTGGAGACTAGACCATGGTAATAAATGTGTTTGTTCTCGTGGTTGCTTCGGCAAGAGGCCTCTCAGTCACCTATCTCCCAGAAGAGAGTTCTCTCCACTAGAACAGCATATGCTGTTAGTCTCCATCTTCAGGAACACTCTCTGACTAGACAACATCATGTCCTTAGAGCAGCGTAGTGTTCCCACTCTGTGCGGAACTATCCATGCTGGAGGAAACTGTGTGCCTACCCAGTTTGTACTGTACTGCGTCTTGTGAATTGTTTTACAGAATGATGTGTACAGTGAGAGTGGACACCGTGCTTTGCCAGGAGGGTAATGTTTAGGCATATTAGTTTCATCTGAAGTAAGGAAGCATGCAGTCTGGCATAGAGTGTGTTCAGTGTGACGATGGTGGGACTCTGAATATAACGTCATACAACTGCTATTTTATTAGCATTAGAAAGATGAGGAACAGGGGCAGGGGCAGTTGGCAGGTGCGGGTGTCCAGCAGTGTTAGGAAGATTTGGTTCTGCTTGCTGCTGGACTACAATGTCAATTTTCCTTCCTACTTCTTTAGCAGAACTGTTACTAACCCTGGAGATCAATTTTCCCAGTTCAAGGACTGCATCGTCCAGTTTGGCTTGAAGCTGAGTGTGGCAATGTGGTGTAAACTCATCAGACGAACACGGAGCCCTTTGATAGGATTGGTTTTGAAAGCTTTGTTCTCTTGCTTCTGTTGATCAGATGTGGGGACGTACTGCCCGAAGCTTCTGTCACCGATATGAACCATGACGTCTGGTGTACACTCCCACATGGTAGACCAGCGAGTGGGGAGGTTTGCGGGGGCCTGAGACATTACAAACTATGATATCATCATGTTTTACTTGAAAGGTCTTTCTCTGTAGTCCTGGCAGGCCTAAAATTCACTGTTGAAAATAACTCAGCCTCAAACTTGCCGTGATCCTTCTGTCTCAGCTTCCTTATGCGCTTGTGTCAGCAAACCCTGAATGTTTCATGAGAAACTGTGTGTGTGTGTGTGATGATGTCCAAGTCTTAGTTATATGTGGCAGAACCATTTCTAACTGATGTGTATCTAAATTAAAATATTAAGAAATAATATAAGCATGTTATTTAGTAGCACAGAAATCAATACTAAAGGGAACAGGATAAACTGAATGCAGTTGCCTTTGGTAGTGGGAATTGGGATAAAAACAAATGTTTACTATTTTTTCTTATAATAATTAATATAATATTTAACATTTTAAGTTAGGTACATCATTAATTGTAGTGATATTTCATTTGTATTTTAATAAATAAAGCTTGCCTGTAGCTTAGAGTGTAAAATAGCCCCACTGATCAGCCTTACAGACCAGGAAGTGGTGACACACACCTTTAATCCCAGTAGCCACACTAGTTTGCCACACAAACCAGGCAGTAGTGGTGCACGCCCTTAATCCCAGAACTAGAGAAGAATATAAGACAAGAGGAGACAGCTCTCACACACAGTCTCAGAGATTCCTGGAGGCAGGATGGCCATTTCAGACTGAGGTAGAGGGAAGAGCCAGTGGTTGGCTGTTTTGCTTTTCTGACCTTCAGGTTGAACCCCATTTCTGTCTCTGGGCTTTAATTAATCATGCTACAATTATTAAAATCAAATGAACTTTTTTCTATTTTTACTTAGTATTATGTATTCACTTCCCATCTATAATAAGTACTTCTCTCTTTTTTTTTTTTGGTTTTTCGAGACAGGGTTTCTCTGTGGCTTT
>NC_022009.1:111922635-111926749 GCF_000317375.1 Microtus ochrogaster
GTGCGCCACCATCGCCCGGCTACTTCTCTTTTTATCTGGAATAACAACTGTTTGGTTTGGTATTTACATATTTTTTCAAGAAAGGGTTTCTCTGTAGTTTTGGAGCCTGTCCTGGAACTAGCTCTTTTAGACCAGGCTGGCCTTGAATTCACAGAGATCCACCTGCCTCTGCCTCCTGAGTGCTGGGATTAAAAGTGTGTGCCACCACTGCCCGGCCAGTTATTTCTTTCTTTATTATTTTTTATTGATTTTATAAAATCAATGACTTTATTGATTTTAGTGAGTTCATATGATAATTGTCTTTCTGGATCTGGGTTACATAGTCAATGTGTTGTTTTCTAGATCCATCCATTTGCCTGCAAATTTTAAGATGCTATTTTTTTCTGCTGTGTAGTACTCTATTATGTAAATGTACCACATTTCCTTATCCATTCTTCAGTCAAGGAGCATGTAGGTTGTTTCCAGGTTTTGGCTATGGCAAACAATGTTGCTATGAACATTGTTGAGCACATGTCTTTGTGACACAATTGAGCATCCTTTGGATGCTTTGGATGATACTGCTGGGTCTTGAGGAAGGTTGTTTCCTAATTTTCTGAGAAACTGCCATACTGCTATCCAAAGGGATGCAGCTATTTCTTAATACAGTATATATAAAGATGAGTAGTTTTCTTTGGCTACTTATCTCATTATTATTATATTCAATCTTAATTTTAAAATGTTATTTATTAGGAAATATTGAAGCATGCAGTACTCTTGTTTGTTTATTTTTTAGAGTTCAAGATGCAAGTATGAAGTTAAAAAAGCAGCAAAATGAATTTCAGAGAATACAGAAAGAATTAGATCATCAACAAAATGAGCTAAAAATTAAACAAAAACAATCCCAAGTCTTCAGGTAAGATTATCTTTAAGAATTGAAAATTATAAATATTAAAATTATACAGCAAATGCTGACTTTATGAATATCTTGAGAAAAATAGAAATAGTTTCACTCTTTTATTGTCCTTATGTCAACTGAATTGTTTTGTTAGTAAAATGTCATTGAGCAAACAGCGTTTTCTATTACTACCTTGATTCTTTCTGTTCCTTCTCTGTAGTGACATCTGAAATGAAAGTGTAGTCGCTAATGTCTTTTTTGTGTGTAAGTGGAGTGTGGTGATGGGTCTGTGTCCGTGTCTGCATGCATGCGTGAGCACATGTGTGCGTGTGTTTAGTTGTGTCTTCCTCGCTCGTTCTCTACGTTATTTTTTGAGACAGGTTCTCTGAGTAGAGCTGGAGCTTACTAACTTGTCCAGCCTGGCTGACCCGCAAGCTCCAGGCATCTTCACACCTGCCTACCCTACGCTGGGTTTGTAGGCATGCGCCCTCAGGAGTGCTGGGGATCTGAGCTGAGGACCCCTGTGAGGCAAGCCCTGTACTGCTGAGCTTCCCCTCCAGTTAATCTGTTGGAGCAGAAAACCTTTCTCTGGGATAATACAGACCCTGAAATTTGGAATTCTCCAGCGCAAATAATGTTAATCTCCTCCCATAGACTCACTGCAAGGTTTATAATCCATAAAGATAAAATGCAGCAAGCAAACAAACAAACAACACTGGAGACACACGTCCTAGAGTATATTAAGAATGCTTCTAGGGTTCAAGATAACTAGAAGATATGCTGCATGAGCATTTGGATGTTAGGTTTTTGTTTTAATCCACTCCTTAATACCACAAACTTTTTGTTAAAAAATCCTCTGAGCTCATGAGTTTTTGATGCATCTGTTGATAAGTCTACTGACCACGGGTCTGCCTTTCACAAATAGCTTCTGTATAGCTGATAGTAAAGAATTGTTGAATGGATGCATGAAGGAAATCTGCTCACACCTTCCCCCCCGCCCCCGTGTGTCTGTGTGTGTGTGTGTGTGTGTGTGTGTGTGTGTGTGTTTGCTTGCATTAGTGTCTTTGCACCACATGCATGCAGTTTCTCCAGAGGTGTTGTAACCCCCCGGGACAGGACTCATAGCTGATCGTGAGATATCATGTGGATGTCGGGGATCGAACCTGGGTCTTCAGAAGAACAGCCAGTCCTCCTAACTACTTATCCATGGCTCCAGCCCCACTCCCAGATGAACATTTTTACCATTACAATTTTCCTTGGCCCATTTCAAGAAAGCCGGCAGTGGACTCGCAGATTAACAGCACCAGGCAACTGATTACCACCAGGTGCTTGGCTCCTGCGGAAGCCTTGGCCCGTGTCTAGACTACTGCATGTGAGGCTGTCTGTCCTCTTTGTAGTTAAAATAACAAAAGAGAAGACATTTGGCCTTGCTGTATTTATCAGTGTACGGTCACTATTCTCAGAGTACATCTGTTGTCTGTGTGTGATATGTTGGAAGGCTTCCTTTTGCTTTCAAAACTGTTTCCATTAAACAATGGATTATATGATCACTTTTGAAGAAATGTGTGTTGTTATGTTTTCTGTGTTTAAAAATGCTAATTTTTGTTTTACTAATTGCAGTCAAAGATTGTCAGAATACAGATACTTCTGGAATAAGACCCTTTTGTTACTTACTTTTACTAAAAGGGAACTAACCAGTATTAAACATGAAGTATGTGATAATTTTCAAAACTGGACTTCGCTGAAAGGGGAAGTTTTTCTGCAGATGAAATCTCTGAGTGATGCAGCCTTGGCAGGTTTGTTACATGTATTTACAGTCTGCTTGCTTGTCTCTAACTGCTACATCATAGCTATGCAATCATAGGATTTTCTGTATGTTGGGACTCAGGTCCACTTTTATTACTAGTTGACACTGTAGAGAAACATTACGGTCCATTTATACCTGGAGTTCCACAATTATCTGCTCATCTAACATAAGCTTCACTGCATCCATTTTACAGCTGTAGTTAAAAGTCTGATTCCTCTTGTTAAGCTTCTAGATTTGTCTAACAGTTTTCTCTTCATCTCTGTGGTTGAGTAGTGGTATAAGACCAGCTTCCCCCAAATAATTATAAATGCTGAACAAAAATACTCAACATTGCAGAGAGACCAAAACTGAGCACATAAAGACGGAAGCGTCAAAGACTGAAATAAGGTGTTTACGCAGTGGAAGGCGGCAGTCTGAACAGGCAGCATGATGTGCTACATCTGTGTGAGCTGTCGGAAAGGGAGAACTACAGAACAGTAAACCTGACTGACAGCTGGGAGCAAGGGCGGATAAACACAGGACACCCAGAGGAACTTGGAGATGTGGACGTTACTCTCCAGGGTGTCGCAGTGATGCATCCAGGTCATTATGTGCACTTGCTGCAGATGTGGTCTCTGGCTAATAACATGGTGCGCGGTTTGTCTTGACCAGATGCAGCATGGTGCGGGGTGTCACTGGGAGGGGAGGCTGTGTAACAGCTCTGCTTTTTCCTCGCTTTCACTAAAACCGCTTTAAAGAGGCTTAAGGTTATTTTCAATATTGAAAAGGAGTATGGAACTTGGCGAATTTCTTTCTATTTTTATTTTTGAAAGGCCAGTAGACTGGGGTCAGGATATGGTTTATTCCACATAGAAGTAAAAGTTGTGAAAGGAAAAATATGTTCTTTTAGTCCTGAAGATGAGAGGACAGTGGGCAAGGCAGACGCAGCCTCTGGGAATGGCCAGGCACAGAGCCAGTGGGGAGATCAGCTTCTGCATGGAAATACTTTCCAGCTCTCTGCAGCTCCTGTGCGCAAGGAAGACTGAGCAGCCCGCCTGAGACTGAAGCAATAGACACTTTAACACCTTCCCTTGGGGAATAGACTTTATAGTTTGGGTTTAGCTAAATTAACTGCTCCTTAAACCAGAGCAGAAACAAACAAACAAATGCTCCTTAAAATTTATTTTTTTAAAATTACTGTTCGTGAAAGTTTTACTCTGTGTTTATCTGTGTGCTTGGGGCCAAGAGTTGGCGTCTCAGGTCCAGAAGCTGCAGCTGCAGACAGTTGTGAGCCACCGTGTGGGTGCTGGGAATCACATCTGGGTCCTCTGAAAGAGCAGTCAATGCTCTTAACTACCGAGCCATTTCTCCGGCCCCCTTAATACTTTTCAGAGGAAACATAATAGAGCCCAGTCTTCATATTGTACCAGTGTTTAGTACACAATCGAAAACTT
>NC_022009.1:111926879-111930680 GCF_000317375.1 Microtus ochrogaster
TTGTTGTTGTTGTTGGTTGATTTTTGTTGTTGTTGTTGTTTGATTTTTGGGTTTCTTTGTGTAACCTAGGCTGTACTGGAACTCACTCTGTAGACCAGCCTGGCCTTGAACATAGGGCTCCTCCTGCCTCTGACTTCTGAGTGCTGGGATTAAAGATGTGTGCCACCACTGCCTGGCCCAAAATTCTTAACCTGGAAAAAAATATTAAAAATATGGTCCATGTTCCCCCAAATAGAGCAGTAAATTGCACCAGATGATATGTGGGAAGGCACAATTCTTCTTTGTTCTCTTTATTGTGCTTTGTAGACCATTTTTATCAATGGAAGGTTTGTGGCACCCTTATTGGACAAGTCTCTCTAGGTTGCTTTTCTAATGACACGTACTACTTTAGTAAGCACACATTCTGTCACATTTTGGTCATTCTGTTTGTTTTTTCGAGACAGCATTTCTCTGTAGCTTTGGAGCCTGTCCTAGAACTAGCTAGCTCTTGTAGACCAGGGTGGCCTCGAACTCACAGAGATCCGCCTGCCTCTGCCTCCCAAGTGCTGGGATTAAAGACGTGCGCCACCACCACCGGGCACATTCTGGTAATTCTTACCTTTTTTATTATTTTATTTTCTGCACACAGCCACCTTCAGTGTTACTATCAGAACTGTTTTGGGACACTATATGCCACATATATAAGAAGCTCTGTGTTCTCACTGTTAGTTTTCAGAACAAAAATGGCCATTCCTGTGTCTGTTCACTCTCTGTTCATTCCCATGTCTGTTCGGTTGAAGCTTCTAGCTAGATTGGGAACAAATCTACCCTATTTCCTCCAACCCCGCCTTTGCCGAGAAAACTCTGAACAAAGAAATGGCACCCAAGTGCCCACCCAGGGGCCTAGCTTTTGACCATACTTGGGCACAGTCTCAGCTCCTGGCTGGCAGGACATCACCGCTCTCCTGAGGTCTATAAAATGTCCCTGCCTTGGCTAAGGGCACTCCGTGAAACAGCTTTATGCTAGAAAAGGACTCCATTTAGGACTTTTCATAGAGAAGTCATTGCCTGGCTACAAAGGTTCAAAGGACAGACAGACTGTCTTGGTAGGCGCCAGTAAAAGCTGACTTGACATGGAAGCCCCCTTTTCATCTGTCATCCCCCAAATCCTGGGACTCTGAGAGTCCTGTGAAATCTGCCCTGCCCGCGCTCTGTAAATGGAACAACAAAGCCGGGATGGCAGCGTATCTGTTTACAGTGTGCTGCTGTTGATAGCTATTGCTCAGTAAAGACCTCAGCCTGGGGGTGCATGCCTCCCACTCCAACTCCAGAAAGGCTCAGGGGATAACTTATTCATGGAATTCAAGGCTATCTTGGGTAGCATGGTGAGATATAGTCTCAAAGGAAAAACAAACAAATTCCTTTCAAAATACAACTTCACCCAAGAACTCTAATGGAATTTGATGAGATTAGTAATGTTTTCGTGTCTGTTAAACTGGCACCAGCCAGTTTACAGCCTATGGATCAGGGAGCGATTTGACTTCAGATCTTGCTGTCTATAAAATTTATGCTTATCATTATCAAAGACAGTGATTTCTCTGATTTCTCCAGACATAGTAAATTGAAAAACCTCTGGAAATGATTCCCTACTATAGATGTCATTAGGAATAAACACTGTCGTTAGGATTCGCCAGAGAGATGCATTAAGAGCATTCAGGATTCATGTGAAAATATCAATATTAACCAAAACTTAGAAGTTGATTATAGCCAGCATGACTGGACAGAAGTAGCTGTAGACAACGTAGAAGTGACAGTTGTCTTAGTTTGCTCTCTGGTGCTGTGATAAATGCCATGGCCAAAGCATCGTGGAGAGGAAAGGCCTTATTTCATCCGCTAGCTCACGACCCTTATAGAGGGAAGGAACTCAAGGCAGGAACTCAGCTAGGGACTGAAACATAGCCATGGGTGAGAAACAAACACCCAAATCAGCAATGAAAAGGGAAGGATTACTTTTACATGCAATAACTTGAATGAACATCCAGGAAATTTTTTTAGGTTTAAAAAATACCAATTTCATAATCCTTTCACAGGATTTTCCTTTTTATTGTTTGAGAACTTCATAACTAACATAGTGGGTTTTGATCAACTCTCCCCTCCAGCCCTACCCTCCTCACCACCTCCCTTTCCCAACTTCAGGTGATCTTTTAAAAAGTCTCTGAATTCACTTAGCGCTGCCTGTGTGTGCATGGGCATGGGACCATCTTCTGGAGCATGGGCAGCCTCTCAGGCCAAATCCCTACATAAACTGACTCTCTCTACCACAATGACCAGCAGTTGTCAGTAGCTCCCCAGTAGGATGGGGCTTCCTGAGCTCCTCTCCCTTCATGCTGGGATTTTGTCCGACTTGATCTTGTGTGTGTAGTCACTAACTGTGAATTCGTGTGTACAGAGGCCTTGCTGTGGCTGGCAAATCTCTCTAGCTCTCATCTTTTTCCACCTCCCCTTCTGTTATGATTCCTGAGCCTTTGGGAGAGGAATGAAGATACAGATGCCCCACTGAGAGCCGAGCACTCTGCAGTCTCTTAGTCACCGCACATTGACCAGTTTGGGTCTCTGTACAAATCACCATCTACTGAAGAAAGAAGCTCTCTGATGAGGGTTGAGAGATGGCACATAGAGCTTAGGATCCAGTTTATTTCTGCATCCGTTTCGCAGAATAGTAGTTGGAGCTTCTTCTTAGGGTGTGTAATTAGCCACCTGCGGGTTTTTGGCTCTCTTAATGGTACCATGCATGAATTCTATCCTGTGGATTGGGTTTAAATCCATTCAGAAAGTGGTTCAATTTCAAAATCATTTATTCTTCCATTTATATAGCAGTCTTGACATGAAGCCATTGTAGGTGTAAGGGAGATGAGCAATTACTGGGGATTGGCACTGCTGGGCTAGAGGATGATCTGACTGCGGATACCAGGTTGGAACCTCATATTTTGACCATGGGGGTGCAGCCTACTGTAGGCTCTGTCACTCCTGGGCCAGTGGTCCTGGGTTGTATAAGAAAGCAGGGTGAGCAAGTCATGAGGACCAAGCCAGTAAAGAGCATTCCTGCATGGCCTCTGCTTCAGCTACTGTCTCCAGATTTGTCCTTGAGTTCCTTCCTGGGTTTCCTCTTCTGATGGGCTGTAAACTGTAAGCTGAAATAAACCTTTTCCTTTCCCAGTTGCTTTCTGCTAGGGTGTCTATCACAACAACACAGAGCAAGCAGGAACGCTGTGTGTGTGTGTGTTAAAGTCTCCTAGAACAAGCATCACACGCAGAGTTTGTGCACAGCTGGTTAAATCTAACGTGCTTCTCTGGCTAGTAGAGTGAGGGGGAATGGACCTTCTCTATAAATTTATTTTTAACTCTCTGTAAGCTATTTCAAAATAAAAGGGTTTTTAAAACCAATGTAATGGTTTTTGATTCCTTCATTTAATAACTTTAGTTTTTAAAGGTCTGTCCTATTGTAATAAAATTAAAGTTATGTAAATTAATGGTCACACAGTGAATGAACATTGGAATTCCCTAGTAATAAGGTTAAAAGTTCTTGTAATAGCATAATGACACAATGTAATTGTACATTCACTTGGCTAAGCTTGGGGCTACAAAGACAGAAATAAACATTAATACAGTTTAAAAAAAGCAAAAACAAAACAAACAACTGACTTTGTATTCTCATACTTTCTTTAGATAATGAATTTTGTTGGTGTTTAGTGCTAAAAATCAGACCCAGGGTCTCACACAGGCATGCATCCCTCACCAAGCTGCAACTTCCCTGTCAGTAAC
>NC_022009.1:111930780-111931851 GCF_000317375.1 Microtus ochrogaster
TCTCTTTCTCTCTCTCGCTGTCTTCTGTTTTTTCAAGACAGAGTTTCTCTGTGTAGCCCTGGCTGTCCTGGAACTAGCTCTTGTAGACCAGGCTGGCCTAGAACTCACAAAGATCCGCCTGCCTCTGCTTCCCAAGTGCTGGGATTAAAGGTGTGTGCCACCACTGCCCAGCATATCTCTTGACCTTTTAGAAATCAAGTATGAAATTATGTTAGAATTCACAGTTTTAATAAAACTTGATGAAATTAAGAATGGAATCGGCATATTAGATTAGATTATGCCTATTAATGTTAGATTGCTAACATTTTTGGAGGGTGTATGTTTTAATTGTTTAACTTAGTCTGCCATATAAAGCATGTCCAACTCAAAATGCCTGCCTCTGAAATGAAACGGAAGCAAACCCTCATTCAGCATGTTCAAATACTGGCACATTAGGGACCATTTAGAAGGTCTACTCAGAAGACTGCACACATAACAGCTCCTATGATGTGTAAACCGTGATGGTGGAAACCAGAGGGGAATACACGGGTTGTTGTCCCTGGTCTACGTTAACCTCCAGTCTAACACTAAGTTGTATGCATATATGTGATCCATGCAAAGTAAGAATGCAAATTGGCATACAGCATCTAGGTTAGCTCGGGAAAGACTTCCGTGATGGGATCCCGTATGAGCCATGGCAAGCCACATGTGTGAGGATGGGATGATGCCTGAGGGGTGTGCAGAAACAGAAAGCCTCAAGTTGGTTGCAGTCCAGTAACCAGTGTAGACTGACCTGGTAGGGATCATAATTCTGAACCCCAGATCGGGATAATAACTGACAAGGGTGAAATGATATAATGGCAAAATATAGGACTGTGTGTTGGCACCGTGAGCTGTTGGGAGAGGAGCTCGAGCCAATCCACCTCCCCTGAGTCTAATTTCCTGAGGCCACGTTGGAAATGTTTTCTTCTCCATTAGTTTGGAAATCTTGCCGTACTTCCCACAAGGACATGGAAATAGATGCTATTTTACAAATCAACCTGTGTTGCAGATTCAGCCTTTTTTTTTTCCTGTTCTGTCCCTTTTTTTTTT
>NC_022009.1:111934922-111935558 GCF_000317375.1 Microtus ochrogaster
TACTGATGAATATTTTGCATATCACCACAGATTCAGCCTCTTAATGTCAGATAGAAAGTCACACTGACAGTTATTTTATAGACGACAACGCTCACTCACAGAACCAGCCAACAGAGTCACTTTGGCAAATGAGAAGTCGGTGCCAGCATGCTTGACCTACTCAGCAGTGTCCTTCTGACTTGACAACGGGCAGATGTTACAGTACAGGACAGTGGATTCAGCTGTAAGAAGCAGCCTTTGCGGCTGCAAAACTACCCAGGAAGCATTTTCCTTTGTCTCCCTCTGTTAAGCTGCCTTGTTTTCAAAAGCTTTCTCTATTAGTGTGCTGGTCATCCTGCTCACAGAAACGGGCTCATAGTCACGCAGTTTTAGAAGCCTATTAGCTATTCTCAGTGGGGGAGATGCCATAAAAGGTAGCTACTGGACCATGGGAGAAACATGCATTTGGTCCCTGCCATTTATTTATCTCTCCAGGTTTTCCATTTGCAAGTTGAAAAGGAACTAAAAGAGAAAAGGTACCAGGGCCTCTTCCCAAGGCCCAGGTTAGTGTTTAATGCCACCTTTTCCTTCCAGGAAAAAGTTTCTTATCCAGGTAGGGTCTTTCCTTTGCTCTCTTTGAACCGTGTCCCCCTGCTC
>NC_022009.1:111936429-111938472 GCF_000317375.1 Microtus ochrogaster
AACTCCCAAATGTGTGCCTACTCTGCCCTCTCACGTGTTGGATTAACGTTGTGCACCATCAGCCTGGCTGGACCACATTCAGTGTTGGATTAACGTTGTGCACCATCAGCCTGGCTGGACCATATTCAGTGTTGGATTAACGTTGTGCACCATCAGCCTGGCTGCACCACATTCAGTTGTGCTCTGCACCATCCTTTAGGAACTCTCTCTTTCCTATGCCCTGCTGCCGCCGGCTGCTGCCCTATTGCCTGCTCCCACATCTGGCTACTGCCCTATTGCCTGCTCCCACATCTGTCCTTTGGATCTCTACTTTGACCTTTCCTGCGTGTGCAGATGTGGTAGAGCAATAAACCAAGCGAACATGTTGAGATACCCACGCACACCTGAACTCAGCACACAGCTTAGGAGAGGGGCTAGCCAAAGAAGGCAGTGCCAGGTAATCTTCCTAGAAAACCATTGCGTGTCTCATAAACCACACCCTCATTAATATCGTTAGCTGATTTGTACAAATAACATAGTATTTTTACTGTGCGTTTTGTTACCTTAGTGGTAGCTTCTGTTGGCAGTACTGAGAACATTGGTGAAGGGTAAACTTGATAATTATTTTGATGGGTGATGTGCTCTGTGCATTCTACAAGAAAGTATATGGACTCTAAGTAGAACTGTAAAGCCATTTAAAGATTAAATGGCAGGAGAGTAATGACATTGAATTACTACAGTATGTTCTGGTTTCACTCTAGGGAACAGTACCATTAGAATCATTAGAATAGATTTGGTAACTGTTAACTACTTTCTACCCACAAGCTTGCTGGTTTTAGATGCTCCATCCTTTAGATCCTTCCCACTCTTACCGCTTAGAATGCAGCCAGTAGCCGTTAGAAATGCTACCTACCAGGTCATGCGCATCCACACTTAATCTCCTTGGTCTCACAGTTTCAACAAAGCCCAGAACCCTCCGCAGGAATTATACTTTTCATATTTATATGAGAATGTAAAAGCAGTCTATATTACTATTCAGTATGATTTAAGGCTAAAAAAAGAGTACAACATTTAGCGATCCAGGCCATTTTCCCATTTTCAGAATTGCTAGAACGTTTAAATCTAACTTTGGCTAAGTGTCATGCTCTCAGAAAAGTCATCTTCTTCTCACATATTAATTTTCGAAAAGAAAATCAGTTTTGAGAGGATTGTGGTTTAATGTCTTCTGTGTATAAACTTTTTAAATTTTCTTTACAGAAATAGATATGTTAAATAAAAGTCTGACAGTTTCCCAGAGAAATAAGGTGTGCCTGGAAGAGGAAATGAAAAATCTCAAACTGTTGTCAGACGCAGCCATCTTGAGGTCTCAGGAGATGCAGGCGTCCAAACAGCACGAAGTAAGCTTGCAAGCCAGGTGCTATGATCTGCAGAAGGAAGCCCTAGGTAAAGAGAGTTCCTTCTCGATGTTAGCGACTAGCCGTAACATGGAAATGGCAACCTTTTCCCCTAAAATCGGATCAGTTTTGTGTTTATTAAGTTGTCATGCGAATATGCCTACTAGTAATTGTGTCTTTGCTCCGAGTTTGCAGTTGCTCTGAGTTTGCAGGATTAAGGGGTTCTGTGAGGGCCCTTTCAAGTGCAAAGCAAGAGTTCAGCAGCACAAAGTGGAATTTCCTTTTCTGTCTCATTATTCCTAGGGGATGATTGGCTTAGGATGCAAAAGGAACATGGGGCATATGTTGTTGTGTTAAGAGGAGCCCAGATTTTATTTTCATTTTTAATGTTTTATTTCTAAAACTGTAACAGTTTGTGGAGAAAAGTGGTAAGTACTAATTCTTTATCATTTTTGTTGTGTTAATATGCATGACCCTAAATGTATCATTTCAAACATTTTTAATTATTCAGTTCAGGGGTTTTAAAGTATGTTTGCATTTTCTGCAGTACACCATGGAACTTTTCCACATTGCAAAACAGAAACTTTGTTGCCGGGGCATGCTCTACCCTCTCAAGTTCTAGGCAGCCCCTGTCTACTTTGTTCCTGTGAGCTTGACTTTTCTAACATTG
>NC_022009.1:111938579-111964118 GCF_000317375.1 Microtus ochrogaster
GTTTTACTTAGTACAGCATCCTCTGTGTTGCCACAGTGTGGGAATTCCTTTCACTCCTGACCGGTACAGTAGACCCTTGCGTTTGTGGGCTCTCCTGGTTCTTTCTTCCTTCATCTTCTGATAGACTGGACATTTGGGCCACTTCCACCTCTGACCCATTGCACCTGAAGCTGTGGAGAAGGTGGGGCTACAGATACCTCCTTGAGGCCTTGCTCTAGGGCTCTGATAAATGCCCAGAGGCAGGACAGTCTTGTAATGTGAGCAATGCCCCTACGGTTTCTCTAATGAGAAGCATCATTTGACATCCCTACCATAATGGCGCCACGTTCTTGTCGTTAGCAACATTTAATTTTTTGGGTGGTCGTTTGGTATCTTCCATAGCTAATTGTTTTTCATGTCCTTTGCTCATTTTTAATATGTAGGTATTTTCATTTTTTATTGAATTATACAAGTGTCTTATAAATGTACATATAAACTGCTTATCATATATGTGGCTTTCCCATGACTTAGGTTGTCATCTCAAACCCATTTATTGTTTTCTTTGCTACAAAGACTTTTTCCAGCTGAACGGGGCCTCGGTCTGTGTTTTACTTTTATTGAACATGAGTTTGATGTCATAGCTAAGAAATCATTGCAAAATCCAGTATTCCAAAGTTTTTTCTTTACTTTTCTTTTTAAACATGAATCTAGAATTTTAAACAGTTTTGGGAATAAGTCTAAGAAATACATATTTCTACCTGAAAGTATTGAAAATTGTTTATCAAGATAACCATAAAAGCAGTATTTTTCTTGGAATGCATGATGTGAAAACCACAAAGAATCAATAAAAGAAAAAAGTGGTATATAGAAAGACTGAGCCTTGAGGCAGTGTGTTATGGTGGGATGAGCTCATACCGATGAGTGGTGAGTGCTGGGACAGAAAGAGAGGGGTCATATGTCCAGTAGAGAGAGGGGTGAGCGCTGGGACAGAAAGAGAGGGGCCATACGTTCAGTAGCACTAATTTTCTGACTGAAATCAGAAAAAAATACAAAATTTAAAAATTGTAATTTTTATATGTGCATATGGGGGGCTTCATTTGTGTTCCACAGTGCACATGTGGATTCAGAAGTCAGCTGACTGGACTTGGTTCTGTCCTTCTGCCCTGTGGGTGTTGGGGCTAAAACTCAAGCAATCTGGCTTGAAAGCAGGCCCTTTACCCTCTGAGCCATCTTGCCAGCCCAAAAGACTGTAATATATAACAGTGATCAATTGTTTTCCTTTTGTCTGTTGGTTCCTATTTATTTAAAGCAGACTTACTAGTGGTTCTCTTGGTAGCAGTTTGTTTTGCTGGAGTCAGGCTGACCTGGAACTTATGCCCTCTTGCTTCAGCCCTGACTGCTGAGATTCTAGGTGTGTACAGAAGTCCCAGCTCCTCTTCCTCATTTTGTTTGTTTTTAAGACAAGGTTGAATTCACTGTGTGGCCCTGACTGACCTGGAACTCAGATCTGCCTGCCTCTTCTTCCTGAATGCTGGGTTTAAAATGAGTGTCCCCACTCCTCAGCCTCCTATAAATAATTTTAATGAGCAGTTTGAATAGTACAGGTTTAGTATATTTTTATATTATATTTGTATATTCGGTTTTCATAAAGTAATTTAAAAATTTTTTATGATATCACAGGTTTGTATTATGGTATAACCAAATGGTGGATTTTTTTATTGTTTCTGGTTAGTTTTGATTAAAACATTACACAGATTACACAGATTTTTGGGATCCTTTCATTTAATATATTTTTATGTCATATGAGACTCAGTGATCCAGTTTCACTCTTTTCCCATTATATTAGTTTATGTAGTAATTAAGTCATTATTTTTACCACCTCACGTCAAAATTTCCCATGTGCTAGTGTCTGTCACTGTGTTTTCTCTTCTGTTTCACTAATTCATTTCATATGCCATTAATGTTAATTTTAGTAGAATGCATTATTAACCAATTCTTACAAGTAGAGTTTTTCTTGCTGTTCTTACCTTTGAATATATTTGGCATGTCGTTATTTTTCCACTTAAATCTTTTATGTGGGAGGCATGTACATGGGTGGAGATCAGAGGTCAAAGTTGGTGTTTTCCTCAATTGGTTATCATCTTATTTTTTAACTTTTAATTCTTTTTAGAATCACTTATTTTAATTTATATGTATGCATGTTTTTCCTGTGTATATGTATGTACACCACTTAGATGCTTGGTGCCCTCCAAGGTCGAAGAAGGCATCAGATCCTCTGCAGTGGAGTTACAGATAATTGTAAAGCACTGTGCAGTTGCCAAGAATCGAATTCCGGTCCTCTGGAGGAGCAGCCATCTCTTTAGTCTCCACCCTCTCGTGTTTCTGAGCCTGGGTCTTTCACTAAACCTGATGCTCACCACTTGTCTCTTCTAACTGATCTTCAACACCCTGGCTTCCCCTGTTGATGCTTCCCGGCCATGGGTTCCAGTTGAACTGCACTGCCGCCCCGGCCCTGGGTTCCAGTTGAACTGCACTGCCGCCCCAGCCCTGGGTTACAGTTGGACCGCATTGTTATCCTAGCCCTGTGTTGGGAGCTGTGAACTCCCAGATCCTGAATTTCTTGTAAACAACTTGTTTTCCTCTGCTCTGAGCCAGCCTGCAGCTGCTTTGAGCACAAGACCCTCAGAAGTTCCGGATGGCAGGAAAGTGGTTTCTGGTGCATTTGGCTGGCGCATGGCCATCAGTTAAGGATCTCTATATAAGCGGTTCTGGTACACAATAATAAAGGGGACATTCTTGGGACATTCCTGTTTCAAGGATGACCCATGTCTCTGTGAGTCTTTGTGTGTTTCAATCTCCAGCCCCTTGCCGGGTTCACTAACTGTATGGTAGTGCACAGAGCGCAGTTGGGCGTGATGCGCTGCACCCCTGGGTTACAGTTGGACCGTACTGCTGTCCCAGCTTTTAAATCTCAGTTCTGGGACTCTGAACCCGGGCCTTCATACTTGCAAGGCACACACTTCACTGACTGAGCCAACTCTTCAGCCCCATCTCTTTAAACTTTAAGATAATGTTATTACCTATTGCAGAAGGCTCCAATGAATCCCTTTTCAAGTTTTCTTCCTCTAAAGTTTATAAGGTCTTCTACACAGAAAGTTATTACTCCACATAAACTAGGGCATTGTTTATTACATTATAATCCAGTAGGGATTCTAATTAGAATCGTATTTTATGTATAAAATTTTAGAGAATTGCTATTCTCATACTTATTCTCGTCATTTTTATCACCAGCTCAGGTTTTCTAGTTATGTGATTATGCTAACAGGTGCATATGCTCAGAGAGTCTTAGCAATTCTAATATTGTTCAAAAGTCCAAGCTCAGGGTATCTACTTATGATCCCCTTACAATTAAGAAGTTGCATACTTCCAACAAACAAAGACATGCAGTGAGCATTCCCATTATAAAGGAGAGGAGTGGGAGCGCAGCAAGGAATGATGGGATCAGAGCACGGCTTAGACCAAAGCCAAATGCACATCCAGCATCTAGGGTACTTGGAGCATTATCTGGGCTGGAGTTGGTTTGGTCACTTCTAGTTCTATGGTCTGTAGCACACACAGCCTCTCTCTTGGGCTTGCTCCACTCTGTACTCAAAGCTCCTTCCTTTGGCAGACTCTTCATGTTCCCGGCATCTCCAGACCCCTGGGGTCTACGTCACATCTTAAGCTTCACTTTGTGTCACATGACAGCCCCTTAAGGCCATCTTGCAGGGATGCTGACCCTGTCACATATTGACTGGATTTAGTGCCTTTCTGAAACTTGGAGCAAGCTCCATCATCTGTAGCTTTTCCACTTTCCACCCTTCTAAAATCATGTCTGTGCGGATGGCACTGGTAAGCCGTGCTGTCCCCTCAGGCTGTAGTCTTGGCCACTCTGCACATCTGTGGTGGCCTCTACCCCTCTGGGATAGTCACTTTTAGTTTTCAATTTGACACAATCTAAAATCATCTAAGAGGGTCTTGGTGAGGGATGAATCTAGATCAGGTTGACCCGTGGGCACGCCTGTAAGCGATTCTCTTGACTACATTACCTGAAATGGGGAGACCTGTTCTCTGTGGGGGGTGCCATTCCCTTGTCAGGGGTCCTGGGTTGGATAAGAGCGGGGAACATAAGTTGAGCCCTAGCATGAATTCAGTGATGGTTGCTCTCTGCTCTGGACTGTGTTCTAGCCTCTCACCCTTTCTCCTTTAAGTTGCATTTCATGGGATTTTGTCAAAGCAAAGGAAACAGCTAAAACAGCCTTACTGGCTGAACGTGGAGAAAGACTATCAGTTTAAACAGGTATCTTAGCTCAGTCCCTTTCCTTTCAAATGAATGTCCCTGTTACATGTTGACATCCTTGGTGAGCAGGCTCTTCCACTTGAAGCACTGGCCTACTGTTCCAGTACCGAGTTCTCCTAAACAATTACATCTGCCTTGTCTGCACATCTATCTTACTGTAGAGCTAAGAGCAGGGAACCGTTGCCATGGCACAGCCTGGATATGTTGTGTCACACTATCCTTTGGGAGTAGTGAATAAGCCCTACTGATACTGAATAGGGAATATTCTGATGGCAGACCTGAGTAAGACTCCAGCTTGGTGAACCATTATGTTATTGGACCCAGATACTGGAGTGTGGACGAGGAGAGGTTAGAGCATAGACAACTCGAAAAAGCAGCTGTATCAACAATAGTCCATCCTGGTAGAGGTTATGACTCACACAGCTGGAACTCTGGAACTCCCTACATGACTTGCAGGTGGCTCAGCAGGCCAAAGACCCTCCTCTCCCCAGCTTCCAGCTTCCCAACATCAACCTCAGGCATTCGCATGTTCACAAACATGCATGCACACCTATACATGAACATCCACACAGTGCAACATGTTTGCACACTATACACGCATTAAAAAGGAAAAATAAGAAAAATATATCTTAGTATGTCTTACTCCAAAAACCTGAGTCTCATAACTTAGAAAGAGAAGGAGTCTCATCTCACAGGGCACAGGCCAGAAATTTTGTAGGCAAATTCCACCTAATTCTTTCAAAGAATAGAAGATCCTAACTTTGCAAAACCTTTTTTTTTCCTCCTATGCTAGAGACGAAGTATCCACGTGCTTAGTCAGCAAGTGTTCTAGCACTGAGCTAAGTCTCCAACCTACAGAATATTTTTAAAAACAAACAAGAACTGAATGCATTTCTCAGTCTATTCTACAAGGCTAAAATAACTCTGTTCTCCAAACCAGACAAAAGGGATTAGAAGAAAGGAATGCAATAAGCTTCTTTAGATTATGAATATTGATGTAACAATTTTCATAAAATGTGAGTAAATCAAAGCAGCATTCTTTTTTACAATCGATTCTTACAAGTTCCTTTGAAATATAGAATGCAGTCTTTCCAGATTTCTTCAAGCTAATGATATCAATGCCATCATTTTTTTTTGTCCCTAGCCGCCCCTTCCAGCTGCTTGCACTCCCCAAACCACAGATCCTGATAGTTCCTGACGTCTACTGAGCGCTAGCTATTGGCCCATCATGCGCTAAGCATCATCTGTTGATTCATTCCATTTGCAAATAGCTCCAGGGGCTAATTACCATTATTATGCTTGTTACTAGTGAAGAAACTCAACATTCGTCAAGTTAAATCATTTGTATTAAGTTACAGAGCTAGGAAGTAACAACGCTAGGGCCTGTCTTAACCGAGACAGAGGCCAGATTCAGGGAATTAAATGTGGCATTTCATTTGATAGTTGGCCCATAACTGAAGCCATATGTATGGTGCTGAATGCTCTTCCCAATGGGCATCATATTTTTTTTTTTGAGGACTTTGGAAGGACTAGAAGTGGGTACCATGTATAAGAAAAGGCACCTCTGTTTCTTACCGGGTCTCCATACAGAAAAGGGAACAGATCTTGCTTGTTTCCTTCTAACTACTCAACTATGACCAGACATTTGTGATTTTAGCAAGCAGATTTCAGAATATTGTTTTCACAGCTTCTTAACAGCGCACAGCTGCTGTAAAGGAAGAGCGCTCAGTCTGGATGTGAAACTTTCAGGTATGTTATGAAAGGCCTGGGAGGAAGCTAGGAAACATTTTAAGCTACTGTTTTGTTAGTGACTTATTATAGGAATGGACATGTCATTTCTGAACTGAGTGTATGAAGCTGTATTGAAATGAGTTTTTATACTTGGGGCCTGAGATATTTCACTCCACTGTACAGAGTTTTGATTTTATGAGCTAGAAAAGCAGGCCTGTGGTGGCAAGTCCTTCCTAAGAGCTGCTCTGACGTTCCTTCCAACAGCAAAATTCCTCTCTCCTACAGCAGATCACCTCCCTGACCTTGAACTGCTGCAGTGGATGGCGGCCAAGGTGTAGATTCCTGTACACTAGGAGAAGCATATTAAAAACATAAGGATAGGTAGCACAAGATAATTTTAGGGAGTCCATCACACCAGGATCTAGGAATGTTGAACATATATCTCGTTGTGAGATTCTTTAACGTATGGATGATCAATCCTCTTAGAGGCTGTGGTGTTTAGGCCTTAGTCACAACATTTCTTCTCTCAAACTAAGATACCATCAAAGTTGAATATTGTAAATAAGACCGAAGAGAAACAAAGCAGTTAATGGACCAGTTTTCCATGGGATAACACAGCCCTAAAGTGTAGCAGGCAGTTGGCATGGTGAAGCATGTTCATATGTTCTGCAAATTGATACTGCTCCCAAAAGTCCTTTGTGTCTGTCTGAACCGTAAATGTGTGTGTGTGTGTGTGTGTGTGTGTGTGTGTGTGTGTGTGTGTGTGTACAAGAAACTAAGAACAGTGTTTGCCTGCTGGAGCCTGATAGGAACTAGGTGAGCAGTAACTGGGGGAAGCCTTTTAAAACTAGGGTTTTTTTCTCCATAGCAAGTTGAGATTTGCGGAAAAAGAAACACAAGAACACAGAGGTCTTCTAACATTGCCCCTCAGTTTCCCTACTTGAACTTCCCCATTGTTGCGGCGCCTTTGCTATATAACTGAGGAAGTCACCTCAGGTCCACGCTTCCATGACCGTCCCTCCATGCTGTCTTCATTCCCGGATTTTCTCCAGGGTGCACACTGCATTCATAGTCATGGCTGCTTAGGCTCCTCTTGATTCGAAAGTTTCTCAAACATTTTTGTTGCTGCTGTTTCTGACTTCCTCTGACGTTTGAAGGATCCTAGTCAGGCGTGTGTAGGATGCCCCTCTATTAGGTGATCTGATGTTTCTCCTACAGTTACCCTGGAGTATTGTGGCCTGGGAGAAAGAAGAGCCCAGGGGTAGAGTACTGTTTTCATTAAGTCTTGTCAAAACCAAACCCTGCCAGCACAGTCTGATTCACAACTATTGATGTCACTTGACCTTGGTCACCTGGCTGCAGCAGGACTTGTCTGGCTTCCCCATGGGAAAGTTACTTCTCTCCCCTTCCCATCCTGTCCTCTTTGAAAGGAGCTTTCTGCATTCAGCTCAGATTTGATGGGAACTTCAACCCCCTTCCTTTCGGGAAGATATCTGTATAACATATTTGGAATTTTCCTGCATGGGAGCGTAACCTCTTCTTGAGTATTGACTCATCCATATTTAGGTTATAACCCAACAGTTTTCCCCCAAATTATATAGCTTTATCTTTTTGAAGTTTTTTCAGTTGACTCTTATGTCTCTGACCCATCAGTCAGGGGTGTTGTAAAGACAGCTCATGTTGTCCACTTCTATGCCTCAGCCCTAGAATCGGCTGCTTCTCCAAGGAGTGTGGATTCCTCTCATTGATTCCTCCTATTGCAAGATGATGTTCCAAATCAGGATGTCAGTGCATTTGTTAGCATGGGATGTCATTTGTTTTGTGTGCTCTTGGGTGACAGAGCAAAGACATAAGCATGCCTGTGCTAATGTGTAGGCACACTTGTCCATATTTAGCCTAATGGGGGTTCTTATTAATGTTGCTTACTAAGGCTGCATGAATTATCCTACCCTTTTTAATGGGAGAATTCTTCTATTTTTCATATTTTAAAAACTATTTCAAATTGCTTAATTTTTATAAAATTAAAAATAAAATAACAGGCTATTTTCCCTTAGACTTAGGACAATTAGGACAGATTTGCTGAAATACACATTGTGTACTTAAAAACAATTCTCAAAGTGAGATTTTTTTCTCTAAATAAAAGCATATTTTCAAATTTTGTTCTTTGAATTTGACTTAGAAAACAAGCAATTTCTTGGAATATTTTGATTTTCTAGAAGAATACTAAACCTGCTGAGAATGTGGTATCTAATGTTCCCAGAGAGTTAAAAGTCAAGAGAACCTTTTTCCGGAATGAAAGAACTGCTGGTGAACATGGGGTTTGCAGGTAAAACTTCAGGAAGAAAAGTAAGCCATTTTCCTTCTGGGGACCCCTTGTTACTCCTTCAGCTATCTCTAAGTCTTCAGTGTAGGCTCCAGCAGTCCCCGTTCTCTTGTGTGGTCCGCACATTGTCACTCTGCGCACTTCCTTGGGCGAGTTTCTGATCTATTAGACAGAGTGGTCTGCAAGTGAGATTCCACCCTAGGTCTTAGTCAAGCCAAAGCCTATGCACCTGTTAATCACTGCACTTGGAAACTCCCAACTCCTTTTCCTTAATTAAACACAAAAATGAGTTTTTCTCCTTTACAAAAATAGACCATCGGCCTAGCAAGTCTTCGAAGGCTTTCTCCTAGGCAGTGCAGTGCTGTCCAGTCTCCTGATCACAGGAATATCTGGTACTGTGCTGCTGATGTGTGTGGTGGTATGGAGGGTTGGGTAAGTAAAGGGATTTGTCTTTAAAAAGGTACAATCTTACATGTAAGTCCTATGTCGGAGTTATAGTGCTCCAGTTGGTTCTTATGACCGGGACAGTTTGGCGTTAGCTTTAAAAACTAAGAATGCAAGGAAAAGGATGTCGAGCAACAAAGGAAGTTAGTGAAGAGATAATTTTAGGTGCTCAGAATCTCTGAGAACGTTGAAGAACTGCGCTTAGAAAGTAGCCAGGAAGAGCCAGGTGTGGTGGCGCACGCCTTTAATCCCAGCACTTGGGAGGCAGAGGCAGGCGGATCTCTAGTTGGAGACTAGCCTGGTCTACAGAGAGAGTTCCGGGACAGCTGGGACTGCACAGAGAAGCCCTGTCTCAAAAAACCAAAAAGGATAAGAGAGGAAGGAAGGAAGGGAGGGGGGGAGGGAGGGAGGGAGGGAGGGAGGGAGGGAGGGAGGGAGGAAGGAAGGAAGGAAGGAAGGAAGGAAGGAAGGAAGGAAGGAAGTCAGATAGCTCCCAGTGACCATGCAGCTGCTGTGTCCCAAAGCAGTGGAGCCCTCCAACCCGCCTCCTCCTCTGGTCCCCAGGCACGGGATGCTGGAGGGAATTCCCTGCTGTTTCAGTGGTCTGGTACCAGTGTTAACATGTCAGACCTTGGGAAGAAGTCAGCCTGGAATGAGGAGCTGTGTTTGGCCACCCACGCCTAGTATGTGTTTACCTTACACGTGTTGCTGCTGTAAATGGCTGTGTGTTGCAGGTTAGGCAGATCAGCAAATCCAGAAGTGAAGTTGGAGCAAAATTCTGTCATCAGTGATTTATGGGTGACAAAGCAAGTAAGTGACACGTGTGAAAAGCAAGTTCAAAGAAGACACCAAACAAGAAAGTTGCTCATGGAACATACAAAGTTACTCATGGCTGTGGGGGCAAAGCAGTAATTTAAAGACTGTGATAAAAATAGAGTATTTCTAAGTTCAGAAAACTGCCCCAAACCTAAAAGCAGCAGGCTGAAAATAGCACTCATGTCAAATATGATATGCAAAGGATTGAAAAGTGACACATGAAGGTTTAATTCAATTCTGGAAGGAACACTAAGCACCTTAGTTAGCTAGGAGCTGATTAAACACTGAAACAAATCCAAAGGGTCAACTGTTTGAAGTTAAACTCTATTGATGTGGAATGTCCTTCTGTATGCTGTATGTATTCCTCCCATTGCCTAATAAAGAAACCTGGTCTATAGAAAGAACAGAATTAGGTGGGAGAGCTAACCTGAATATTGGGGGAAAGAAAGGCAGGGTCAAGAGAGATGCCAGCAAGCTGCCCGGGATGCCAGAACACCTAAGGTAATGCTACAGTCACGTGGTGAAATATAGATTATTAGAAACAGGTTAATTTACAAGTGAGAGCTAGCTACTAATAGCCTAAGCCATTTTCAAGAAATTTTATGAATATTAACCTCTGAGTGATTGATTATTTTATAAGTGATTGTGGGGTACTGGCAAATGAGAGACAAACTGGTCTAGTGAGCTCAGGCAAGACAGAGAAAAGCCTCCGGCTACACTGTATATTTTAACTTAGCTCACAAATTTGACATTAAAGTTTTATTTGTTCATGTAAATTGTTACTGCTATTTGTGATGGAAGTACTCTAGAGAATGTGTGCGTGGGGACCAGTTCAGGATGGAAAGACCTATCCATGTGGACCAATCACACACAGCAGGTATAGCCAGTCTTTCTCTGTCCCTCCAGTCAGCTCCCAAATAATAGCATGGAGACTTACTAATTATGATCTGCCGGAAGCTTAGGCTTGATTCTCACTGGCTCCTATAATGTAAATTAACCCATTTATATTAATCTATGATCTACTGCATGGCATTGTCTCTTCCATCTTGTTCCTCCTGCTTCCTCTCCATGTTTCCTGGTGTCTCCCATGTGACTAGATTCCTCCTCCACTTCCTTTCTCTCTCCAGAAGTCCTGCCGATACCTCCTGCTTAATTATTGGGTGTTCAACTTTTTATTACCCTGACCACAGCAATACACCTTCACAGAGTGTGAAAATATCCCACAACATTTTTCTCTTTTTGTCTAAATAAAAAGGAAATATTTTAACTCTAACATAATAATACTATATATCATACTCAGACTGGGAGCACCCCTACATTTCTTTGGTGAAAACATTTAAAATAGGTAAACAGGGTAGACAGATTTATTAGTGCTAGATTCAACTATAATACAAATATTATTTCCTGTGTATCTATCATAGAGCCACTACTTTATTTTTAATTAATGACAACCATACTTATTACCATGTTGGGATCTCAGGATAGAAATTATGAAAACACTTAGGAAAATGCTCATGGGTATTTCTCTTCCTTTATTCATAGATACCCTTCTGATGAAAATGTAGAGTCACCCTGACAATTTCTTTCAAATTATTTTGCAAAAGTGATGACAGTGGTTTGGGATGTTTAAAATTATTTATTTGTGTGTGGGTTAGTTGCCTACATGTATGTCTGTGCACCATGCCCTGAGAGGCCGGCAGAGGTTGTTCTCCTGGAACTGATAGTTGTTGAGTCATCTTGTGAGTGCTGGGAACTGAACCCAGGTCTTCTGGAAGAGCAGCTAATACTGTTAACTGCAGAACCCAGATAAACCCAGATGAACCATTTCTATCAAGCCCCTTTTTTAGAGCTGTGTGCATGTGTGCACATACAATGCACACATGGAAGCCCGAGGACAACATTATGCAGTTCATGCTTTCTTTCTTCCTTTATGCAAGTTCTGCAGAGAGAACTTAGCCAAGCAAACGTTTTCTACCCCTTGACCCATCAGCCAATACCAGTTTGCATTTTAAAAGTCCTACACATGCCCCTGTACTGGGTTTGGTTTTTAGATGATTGCATTATTGGGAGATGATGGACCCTTAAATGGTGGACTTGTCTGAAAGAAACGAGGCCATTGCTGTCTTTTGCTTTGTTTCCTGACTACCCTAAGCTAAAAAGGCCCTTGACATGTGCTCTTAATTACCAATTTTGGGAGGTCTCTTAGTAGGGATTTCTATTGCTAGGAAGAGACACCATGAACATGGCAACTCTTACAAAGGAAAACACTCATTGGGGTTGGCTTACAGTTTCAGAGGTTTAGTTTATTATGGTCATGGCAGGAAACATGGTGGCTTACAGGCAGATGTGGGCCTGGAGGTGTACTGAAAGCTCTACATGTTGATCCATAGACAGCAGGAGACTGTGTGCCACAGTGAGTGTAGCTTAAGCATATGAGACCTCAAAGCCTGCTCCCACAATGACACATTTCCTCCAACATGGTCACATCCCCTAATAGTGCCACTCCCTATGGGCTAAGCACTCAAACACAAGAATCTTTGAGGACCATACCTATTCAAGCCACTACAGAAAGATATCACAGCTACTATCCCAGTCCTTTGAGTGTTATACATCAATCTTGGTGCATTTTCCTCCTCCTCCTCTTGGGTACACAGGGAGCCTTCCCAGTTGTGCCCACTTTTAATGTTCCCTGCCTGCCTTGGCTTCCCTCCTCACCCCTACCCATTTTCTACTTGATATAATGTGATTGGATCTCTGCCTACTAGCCACAGAGTTGTTCTCTTCCTTTTCTCGTCTCTTCCCATCTCTTGGCTCTGGCTTTGGCAAATATTTATTGGGTACCAGCTGACCAGCCAATGACCACTGTCTTTCCCGTTGACTTCTGGTGGGCACGTGTCTCTTTTGCTCTTCATGGGTGCAGATGAATGTCTTCTAGCCTCACCCTGGGTGTTTGTGGAGACACTTTTCACTTAACCCAGCACCTCTGATTCCTTCTGATGGTCTCCTGTCTGCTTTTACAGCAACTCCAGTTCTCATACCCCCTTATTTACATAATTCAGACTTTAAGTTAGGATCTTCATATGAGAGAAAATGGGATTTTTGTCTTTCTGAGTCTGGGTCACTCTGCTTAATGTACTTTCCAGATTCATACATTCTCTGGCAAAAATTCCATAATTAAACATTTTTATAGAGATACCTCAAATTCTCTTGTGTACATGCACCACGTTTTCATTGTCCATTCTGTGTGTGGACATCCAGGCTTGCATTGTTCCCTTGCTTTGTGAATACAGCAGCAATTACCATGGAAGTCCTATAATGGACAAAGCATTTTAGATTTTCTTTGGAAAATCAAAATATAGGCAGGCTGGTACAGTCAGCTCTTGTCTTGTTTATAAAAATCAATTTGTTTAAAGGACACAACAGGAAAATACTTAAATTCATTTTTTCTATGAACTTTATGAATATTTAATTTAATAAAGATTCTTACATCTAATCCTACACATTTGCATGTTTCTACCTCTTCCAGCAAGTCTCCTTATAGTGTCACCATTGTCAAACCACTAAGATCACAACAGGTTTCCTTCTGAGATAAGTCCACTCTCATTTCTGTCCTGCAGCTTGTTATTCATATTCTTAGAGATCCTGTGTTGTCAAGTTTCCTCTCAGTAAGTAAGTTTACATGTTACACTGCTATGATTAACAAACCCTGAGTTTTTAAACCTGTATAGAATATTTTACTACTATTTCCTTGTAAATATGTTTTGAAAATTCTTCTAGTATCTTATATTATCATATCTCTTTATTAATTTGTTTTATTTTTATTTATGTGAAAATTTTATATGTAAGTACTGTATTTCCATCTTTTCCACCTTTCCCTCTCCCCTCCTCCAACTTCTCCCACATCACCTCTACTCTGATTGACCTCTTCCTTGATTTTATATATACATAGATATGCATACACACACACAAATGTGTATATGTGTGTGCATGCACCTGCATGTGTGTCTGTATACACAGAAAACCTACTGAATTCATTCTCTGTTGCTCATGTGTCTATGTGTTTAGTGTTGACTACCTGGTTAGATAAGCTATTGTGGAACTCATATTTCAAGAAAGCTGATTCACCCTCTCTCAACAAGCAGCCATTGACAACCTCTAGGTCTTTGTTTAGGGGTGAGGCCTTGTGAAATTTTCCCTGTCCACATTAGCATGTCAGCTGGTTTTGTCTTTATGCAGATCTTGTTTAGGCAACTGTATTTGATGTAGGATTCCCCTCTGTATGCTGTGAATACCTTGGTTAATAAAGAAACTGTCTTGGCCTGTGATAGGGCAAAAGAATAGAGGTAGGCAGGGAAAACTAAACTCAATGCTGGGAAAAGGTAGGCAGAGTTTAGAGAAGCCATATAGCCCCACAGGACACACACACTGGAACTTTACCCGGTAAGCCACAGCCTCGTGGCAATACACAGATTACTAGAAATGGGTTAAATTAAGATATAAGAGTTAGCCAATAAGAAGCTAGAGCTAATGGTCCAAGCAGTGATTTAAATAATATAGCTTCTACGTGATTATTTTGGGTCTGAGCTGCCAGGCAACTGGAAAACAAGAGACTTCTTACAACATGTATTGTTGAGATTTCATGGGTGTAGCTTCCCTATCTGGTCTAGAAGACATTATCCAGCAGCAGGCATCCGGGTCCTCTGGCTGTTACTGTCTTTCTGTCCCCTCTTCCAATGATGGTCCCTGAGCCTTGAGTAGGGTTTACATTGTGGATCTGTCAGTTAAGGCTGGACAGCCTATGGTTACATCTCTTCAATTTGACCAGTTATGAACCTCTGTAATATTCTCCACCTGTTTCAAAAAGATACTTTCTGATGAGGTGTGAGGACTAAACTTATCTATAGGAATAAGGATAACTAAGTACTTAGAATATAATTAAAAGTTATATTGATTTAGAAAAATGACAGTAGTCAGTTCTCTTTGGGGATCTATGACCTCTTCAGCCACAGATAACCGACGAGGTTTTTAATATCAAACATGAATACTGTTGGTTATGCCTTAAATCCAATGAGACAGGTGTTGCTGTTGTCAGGATAAAAATACCACTATTGCACCAGCTGAGATCATCAATGTGGGTCCTGGTTTGTAGACATTACAGCTGGGTAGGACCATCCTTCCTTGAAAGTTTGCATAGCATCTTCTCAGGATGGAGTTGTCTTAGTTAGAGTTTCTATTGCTGTGAATTGACACCACGACCACGGCAGCTCTTATGAAGGAAAACATTTAGTCAAGGTGGAGGTTTACAGTTCAGTGGTTCAGTCCATTATCAACATAGTGGGACATGGCAGAATGCAGGCAGACATGGCGCTGGAGAGGTAACTGAGAGTTTTACATCTTATAGGCAACAACCAAGCCATGCCACCTGATAATGCCATTCCCTTTGGGACTCATTTCCTTTCAAATCAGCAACCACAGGAGTCTACGGGGTGTTTCTCTAAGTCCTGTGTCCAAAATGTCTAATATCTTCAGAAATAAGGTCTTACCTTCCAGTTCTGGGAGGCAATCAAACACTATAGCAATAGCTTATATCTTCTGTGAAAGTCTCTTGGACTCCCCTTTCCAATGACCTTTTAGGCATTCTCCTGTGTCTGGGACAAGGATATTTTTGTTAAATGACAGTCGGTGGCCCTTGAGGAGAACTGTGAAGTAACTCCGTATAAACTGTGTGTATATGCGTATGTGTGCATATATATATATATGTATGTATTACATATATATGTATTACAAAATAATGTTTACCTATGGCTTTTTCAAGCATCCTTAGTGGTGTTTATCTGTTTCCTAACTCCCCTGTATTACCCTCCTTTCCCACTCCCCAGTTAAAGCCCCCACTTCTCCATCTCTCTTACTTTCAGAATTCACTTTGACTATGGACTTTCCTCGATGTTAAAGTGTGTAACTCTCCCTTTGCTGTGTCTTCTACCTCACCCTGCTGTCCCATGCTGCCCACCAGTGTGATTATGAGCATCCTAGGCCACGTGTCAGATGATGGCCCTGCTCCCACACACCGTGCAGATGACTCTGACCTACCGTCTGTCATTGGTGAGGATGTTGGTTGGGCTCCAATGTGGTCAGCTGCTTCAGACTTTGATTTGCTTCAAACTTTGTTGCTGTTTCTTTGTTTCCAAGGTTATACATCCACAGTTGTGTTCACTTTTGTCTTTTACAATGCCATTGAACATTTTCAACTTCAGTTCAAGTGTATAGTTTCTATGATCCTTACTTTTCTGCATAAAATCTTTTAACTGTATCTTCCCATAATTTTCTTTCACTTACCTTTTGAACCATGCATGCCCAGTATTTAAATGCATGTGTTAATTTTGCTCTGTAGAGTTGTGAGGCTGATAATGGACAACCAATGGCTGCCTAATCTCTATGCTAAAGTTTAGAGTTTGTTTTTCAGAAAAAAAAAAGCATGTAAAATAAAAATTTAAAGACTAAATCCTTAGTCCCCTTTTAAAAAGATTTATTTACATGAGTTTTGTAATTTTATGCTTAGCACACACTAATATTACTTCCAAAATGCTCAATTTATCTCAATTGATTATAGTCCTCTCAGAGGTCGTTATGACCTCCAGATCGGTCCACTTAGCTGATTTTCCTCCACCTGGTAGAATAAACTGTTCTTTGCTTTCTGTCAGCAGCCACAGATGCTGGAAGGCACAGTTCAGAGAAATCACTTCAGCATTGTTGCTTTTCCCTAAATCTATTTAACCAACTTTCAAATTTAGCCCAAGGGAAAAACTTTGAAACTTTTTTCTTGTACTAAGCCGTTTGGTATAATAAACAACACAGCCATTTTCATGGTGTTATTTTGCATAAAATATTTGAACATCCTAATTACGTGTTTTAAAAATAGCATTACTGAGGTATCATTTACATATTTTCAGATTCGCCCATTTTAAGTGTGCAATTTATTGATTTTAAGCAATGCACAGAATTATGTGACCATTGCCATGAACTCATTTTAGACCAATGCTCGTCACCCTTCCTAGTGCTGCAACCCTTTAATACAGTTTTTCATGTTGTGGGGACCCCAATCATAAAATTATTGTCATTGCTACTTTATAACTGTAATTTGCTACTTTATGAATTGTACTGTAAATATCTGTGTTTTCTGGTAGTCTTAGGCAACCACTATGGAAGGGTGGGTAGACGTCAAAGGGGTCATGATCCAGAGATTGAGAACTGTTGTTTTAGAGTATTTCTGTCATGTTCAAAATGAAGCTTTGAGGGTCTGGAGAGATGGGACAGTGGTCAAGAGCACAGAATACTCTTGCAGAGGACATAGAGGATCTGGGTTCAATTCCCAGCACCCACATGGCAGCTCACAACCATTGGTAACTCCAGTCCCAGGAAATTTGATGCCTTCTTCTGACCTCCATGGGCACCAGGCATGCTTGTGGTGCACATACAAAATTCAGGCAAAATATCCATTCACATAAAATAATAAAATAAATACATCTAAAAACATTTTTAAGATAAAGAAACTTTGGCAGGGAGAGAGGGAGCATCGAGATGTCTCAGAAGATAAAGATGGTTGCCATGAAGCCTACGGAAAGGGTTTGATCCTGGAACTCTGTAAGGTGGAATAAGAAAGCCAAATACACAAAATGTCCCCTTACCCCCACACATATGTTGTGGCACACACAGTACCTGACCAGTATGCGCACACGCACACACACACACACACACACACACACACACACACACACACACACGAGACCAATAGCAACCACTCCTTTTGTGTCCCTCCTCCCTCCACACGAATCATGATTGTGTGCCTATTCTGGACATTTCTTAAAATAGAGTAATGCAATGTGTGGTCTTTTTGTGTGCTGGTACAGTGTTTGTGTGTTTCATCACATGGAAATATGTACAAATACCGTGTTCCTTCATTCTCTGGTAAAGGGGGAAAGGCAGAGTGGTGTGGTTCAGTGTGGGAAAGAAAGATTGAGAGCACTGGTCGGCATCTGCTTCCAGGGCCTGTGTGTTTCTGCTGCTGGCCCTTTGTCCAAGCCACGCTTGTATTGATTTTGACTTGATTGTACATCTGTAATGGGAATCTGGTAGATTTCATCACCCATCTGAGGAGAAGAAAGGAGATACAGTGTTGTGCTGCCATGGGCTCTGCCGAGAATAAGCAACACTGAAGTAGCCGTTTCCACTGGGACAGCAAACCGGGTGGACAGACGTAGAGTTAGGGGTTAAAATTTCCTTAGATCTCATTCTAGTCACAAAAGCTATCAGTCCTGATTTCTCTTATTCACAAGGTCCCACTGTCTCCACTGATTTATCCTCTGGTCAACCTAGGTCAGCTGAGCAGTTGTCTGTCTGCACTCCCATGACTGAAGCAGGGCGTGGCCATGACCCCATGGGAGTCACCACACCTGCTGTGTGGAAGAAGGGAGAAGGCTTTGGACAGAGCTGGACTGTCACCTGCCATTTTCAGAGCGAGTGTGTCGTGGTAACTTTCTGATTCCTTTGAACACCTGGGTTCCAATTACAGGAAGCTTTATTCCAGATGGGAGAGAAAGTGGGGGTTTCCCCCTCCTTTGATTACTGGTAGATAAGCCCTTCCCCAGCGAGCCACAACCCCACATCTCCAGGCCTCTGAAAAGCCCTGGTTTTTATACCAGAAAACTAAGGAAACTACAGTCACTCAGTTATCAGCAATTCAGCATTCCTTATGAGAGTAGCTTCATACTGGAATACTACAGATTGCTTGCTTCCGTGTCCCAAAGTAGGAACCCACCTGTACACACATGCACAGTCGTCCCTGCTCTCTAGACAAGCTACAAGCCAGACAACTCTTGAGAATTTCTCTTCTGCATGAGGCCACCGCTGAAATGTGAAGTATGTGGAGGGGTTTCTGGCACTGAAGTCTTAGCAGGTTATGCTTGTTCCTTTGCCTTTGTATTGGCTCCCTAACCTGGGCATTTATTTGAAGGTGAGCTTTGTTCTGCACGTTTTTCCATTGTGTGAATATCTGGATCTTGAGGGATTTTCTCCAAGGATCATCGGCACTCCTTATGATAGATGTGCCTCCTTCCTTACTCCGTTTTCTCCCTTGAAGTAGTTCAGTTCTGGTCTATTCTTTAGACTGTTCCCCCTTTGGTGTCTTATAACTCTCTCCCCATTGTTCATCTCCAGCACAGCTTCCCCCTTCTGGGTCCAGAGCATTGGCTATATCATGTCCCTGTTCCTCTCCCACTAGCTAATTGCTACTACTGTTGTTTTGGTTTCATTTTCTGTGTCTTAAAATTCCCTGACAAGAGCATCTTACAAAAGGCAAGGTTTAATTCACAGGTCCAGGTTACAGCCCCTTGTATAGCCCCTTGTACCAGGGAGGGCACATCAGGAGCTTGGGAGACCTGGTAAAATTCTATCACAGTGAAGAGGAAAGAGGAATGAATTAAATGTGCATGGCTATGCCAGCTCTTTTCTCCACTCTCACACACCTCAAGACAGCCCCATCCCTGCCTAGAAAGGGAAACCCACAGCGGGCAAGGTGCCCCAAAACACTGACAGGTTATGGGGTGAATTAGAAGGTGATTTAGTGTTAAGGCATTTTAATATAATTGTTTTGTTTCCTATTACCAAAATGAGCCATGCTCAATGTTAATGAAGAAATTACTCATTCAGATACAATTCTGAGCATTTCATGTGTCTCCTTCTGACATACATATATGTATTATATAAGTATACATAATAGTTTTATAATAACCATAATTTTCTCTGTTATGCAATCTTACATGTAAAAAATTCATAAAATTTAGTATTCTTTTTATTTTTATTTCTATTTTTATAGATTCTTTTATACGTGCATGAGTGTTTTATCTGCTTGTATGTCTGCACCATGTGCATGCCTGATGCCCTTGAAAGTCAGAAAAGGGCATTGGATTCCCCTGGAACTGGAGTTACAGGTGGTTGTGAGCTGGGAACTGAACTTGAGTCTTCCACAAGGGCATCAAGTGCCCACAGGTGATGAGCCCCTCTCCTGTTCTCCCTGGCCCGTTTAGAGACAGAGTCTTGGCTATGCAGCCCTAGTTGTCTTGAAACTCCCTGTATAGACCAAGCTGGCCTCAGACTCTGCCTGCCTCTGCCTCCCAAGTGCTGCTCCACCACACCCAGGCCCTATTCTGTTCTCTAGATTAATCATAATTTCCTTCCTCTCGGGGTCCCGCCCAACTTGGGGTGACGATGAAGAAAGAAATAGACAAGAGATAGCAAAATCGGGAGGCCATCCAATGAATGCTGTGATCGGCCCTAAATTTATTACTCAAAGTTTTCATACACCCCAATCCAAAAGCAGGGGTGGGGGGTGGGGGCAAAAGACTTCTTCACCATGAAAGAAAGAACAAGCGAAGTAATTTCCTCCTCACAACTCAAACCATAGCTCAAGTGTCCTGTCTAACATTGAAAAGGCAAGAAGAGGTCTTTGACCTTTAGTCAAGGTGGAATGGGTTCGCTTCTATGGTCTCTACGCCTCACTCTTACCCGTTACTAGATAGTTATCTGCCGTTTCTCTATCAAAATCATGTTAACCTTTATTTATACCTAATTTTTTTACATATCCACGAGTATTGCTCAAGAATATCCTGTCTTAAAATGGTAACAAAGGTAATTTTTGCATTTTTACTTCTATATATTTGCGTGACAGGCTTTATCTTAGAATGCAGCTAGCGCACAGCAGTTCTGTGACTTGAACGTCCTGTTTGGAAAGTGGTTCTTGTCCTTTGCCTGCTTTACTGATACCTGAGCCCAAGATGAAGGCCGAAGCTGCAGGCCACCTCACTCATGGTCTGCCTGCCGTGAGATTAGTCCTCACAAAGGAATCCCTGAAAATACTTTAATCCTGAAGCCTGGATTCATTCATGTGACTGAATGACTTGTTGGGAAGTGTCTGCCCCTTTAGGGTAAGCTCCACTCGCGATCAAGCCTGCTTCTGTTTTCTGTGCTGTGAGTGGTTGCTCACTTCTCTGTAACACATGGAATCTCAAAGCAGTTTGAGTTTGCATTTCTCTGATGACAGAGGATATTGAACTTTCTTTCATGTTTTATTAGCCATTCATGTTTCTCCTGAGAACTTTCTGTTCAACTTATTAGTTTAATTTTCAGAACATTTAAATTTCTTGTCTTTGTTTTGCAATTTGCACATTTCAGATATCAACACCTATCCACTAAGTGGTGTCCAGTCGGCAAAGTTTTATCTCATTCTTTGGGTGTCTCATCACTCTGCCGACTGTTTTCTTCACCCTGAAAGGGCTGTTTAATTCCATGCAATCCATGCGGCAACTCTTGGGCCTCATTTCCTGTACTACTTCTGTGTCTCCACTAAGGTGCAGATGTCTCAATATGAGGTGCTGACGGGAAGAAATGTCGTTCATAATCTTCAGAGACAGGTGTATTCATTAAGCCGTAAAGCAAGGAAGGAATGGGAAAGGATCAAAGAGTGAAGAAAGGGTGAATGAGAGAAGATGCGTGGCTAGAAGTCAGGAAGTATCTGAGACAGTGGAGTGGGGGGGAGAAAGGAAGGTCCTGAATGCCCTAGGCGGTTACGCTGAGACCCAGGCTAAAACAGAGCAGCTAAACCAAGTTTTGTTTTTAGTATGACTGAAAATCGGAATGAGGACAAAGTGGGAAGGTAGTGCAGCCTGGCTGACTCTAGTTGGGGCGGCTGTGGGTTCAGCTCTCCTTCTGTCTTCCCTAGCAGGGAAGGGGGAAGGGCTGCCAGCCTCAGTAATCCAATCAGTTACTCAGTGTGCCCTTCCTGCGGAGAACTTTCTGCCTGAGTTCCCCTGTCTGAAGGCAGTTACAGCTTCATCTCTGGTGTTGTACATTGTTCTTCCCGTGGGTAGAGAAGGCCTGTCCCCCTCAGCCCCCTCATGCTTACCCTTGTGCTGGATGGACTCTTCTTAGTTGTGCCTGTCAGCGGCCGGCACCCAGTTCCCTGGGTGTCAGACAGTGCTGGAGATGTTCCTTCCCAGGGTTCACTCCAGGACATCTCACATCCACTTTATGCTTCTGCCTCTGTCTCCACAGCCTCCTTGCTCCTGCAGTCTGAATATCTACTCCGTCCAGGCCCTGGTCACAGCTCAACACCCTCTTCAGTATTTCTTCTCTTTGCTGTTCTTTATCCTGCACCTTCATTTGGGCCAGGCCAAATGGAATTTTTTAAATCCAGGCAATATGTGTAACTCTTAAAAAACACCAGCAAAAGGTGTAGCTTTTGTCTCATGTAAGGTACAAGTTATAAGTCGCACCTTAAATTCTCCGCACAGATGCCTTCTAGAATGAGCCTTTCTAAATACAGAGGCACACGTCTCAGTATCTCCTGTCTTCCAGACAAAACAAACACCCTTCCTTGTTAACATTTCCCTGCAGCTACAGCTAAGTCCCTGTTTCCCATCCACAGGATCAAACTGTGGTTTTAATCTGCTTTTTCGACCTCCTCTGGTCCCTTCCTCCAACGGGGTTTCTTCTCCTTCATCCTTTGCTTTCCTTTGTACCTTGGATACACAGAATAGAATTGATTAGTCTTCACCATATAGAAGATGCTCATTTGTGACTTCTATAAGCAGGGCTGTTATCTAAACCAGCAGTTCTCAACCTGTAGATCATGACTCCATTGGGGTCGAATATCAAACATCAGTTACCATTCATAATAGCAGCAAAATTACAGATATAAATAGCAACAAAAATAATTGTATGGTTGGGGTTCACCACAACATGAGGAGCTGTACTAAGGGGTTGCCCCATTAGTAAGATTGAGAACCACTGTTTTAAACAATATGGAGCCATAAAAATTTTCAAACACAGAAAAAATAATGTAGCAGACGTGTGTGATCCCATTGCTTGTGTCTAGCAAGTGTTAACATTTTGCCTCAGTTCCCCGACTATTGTTAAAGAAAAGAACTAATTGGAGCCCCTAAGTTTAGTCCAGTTTTTAAGAAGATGGCGCCTGTGGACCCGTGCCTGTGCCCAAGAACAAACTCCTTAAGGTGGGAGTGATGAGCTTCAGAACAGAATTGGAGGAGCTGGCTCTAATTTTGTCCCGGCACAGCAATCAGCAGCACTCACGTGTGCCCGTTACTTCTCTCTTCAGTGGACGTGAAGTCACTGAAGGCTGGGAGAGCCCTGTGCGGGGTGCCTGAGCCAGCACCGCCTGGGAGAGGCAGGGCCAGGGCTGGAAGTCAGGTATGTGGCTTTAGAACTCATATAGAGCCCCTCTGAACGGTTAAGTGTTGAATTGTGTTAGAAGGTTCAAAGGTAGCTTGGGTTTCCGTATTGCTAACATTAAAGAGATTACAGCCATTGGGGTATTTTATGCTGAAATTTGTTTATTGTGTTGAGACAAATAATTTCACCAGTGAGGTCATCCTTAACCCTTTGAAACTGCAACTGTCAAATCAAACCCTTGTAATCTTAAATATTTTACCCTGTGTCTCGGGATATCTTTATGCCAGCTCATCCTTGCACCTCACTACTTGAAACCTGAGTTATAGATTTTCTTCCAAATAGGACTTTGAACCAAAATTTAGGATTGTGTGTGTCTTCTTTATTGGGTGTTTTTTTGTTTTGTTTTGTTTTTTTTCTTTTAGCTTGAAACTTCTTTCTGTTCTTTGTGGTGTATTTATTGTTTTCTCTGATGTTGTCTCATGACTATTATTATGCCTTCCAAGTGACTATTAAAGCTTCCTCTCTTCCTATGAAATAGTTAACCATGAATACCTTTTGTATGTGCAGTCTCTCAAAGCCTTTCAGAATCGCGGAATTCTTTCGAATGACTAATTACTGCAAATCTGGTGTCTGTAATGCTATCCAGCAAGCAGCTGCTTCGTATGAAGAGAGGCTAAGAGCTCTTTTTGGTTTTGTTCATTTAAAATCATTTGCTTCTTATTTAATATCTGCAGAGAATGCAGTCACATCCCAGTAGAATGTGCTGTTGTAAAGTTTGGATTGTTTCCATGGGTTCCGCCTTACATCTGCATGGTGTTTAAAGCCAGTGCTTCCTTTCTCTCCCTCGTCATTCAGGGCCTCTTGCCTCATAATCCAATGTCATGCTGAATGACAGAAAATTGAAGTTGAATTTATTTGACTATAGAGAAGGACGGCACAGAACAATACACTTATTTAAGAGCTCCTTGCCTCAGACACTGAAGGAGCTGTTTTGTGCAGGTGGCTTAGACTCTCTGCTGCTTAGCCTGACTATGTCCCTTTATTTATTAGTACAAGAACTGGGCATTCTGCTTCTGAAAACAAAGGACCCTGCTAGTCTACCAGAACCTTTACAAGCCTGTGTGGTGCTTACACATCATTCAGAACCACAGAGACACAGCCCATGCTTTTGATTTTTTTTAAAAAATAATCCTTAGTACTTCCTGATTACAAAAAACTGCCCAGAAATGAAAAGCAGCCATGAAAATATGTAAATCAGCTCCCGGTAACACATGGGGGATGGGGTTACTTTGTGAGTTATTTGTAATGAATTGTTTCCTCAGCTCTGGGTGATGTCTTTTCTCCTGAAATAAAATGCTTTCTTGTTTAGCACTGCTCGTATTTTTTGTTTCTGTTTACTGGGTGCGACAACCTTCATGGGTTCTTGTTTTACAAGGCAAAACATTTATTTACTTTATCACTATCCAGAGCTGTCCTAAGACACATGACAGTCACCGGGGCAGTGTCTCCTGCACTGGCTCTACGGTGGGAACCAAAGGCTAACCTGTGTTTATTTTGAAAGTGAGAAGAGAGGCATGGTAAAGAGAACAGCCCTAGTAGCCCTGGTAGTACAGTAGTGTTGTCATTGTCCAGCACAGGGTCATGTGGCGTGGTTTGTTTTTGTTGGAGCCTGGGAAACTGTGGAACTCCAATGCATCTGTATAGTCAAGTGTGAGCCTTAGAATACTCTTTAATGTTACCAAAGTGAGCTTGTTTTTGTGGCTATTATTAGCATCTACTATTTTATTAATTCTCAGGCAATTGGGAATTAATTATATAAAATTTACATACAAAGTAACAGTTCTTTGGGGGTTTATTTTAAAGCTAATCAGTTTTAACTGTAGCCCCACTTAGAAATAACAAAATTTATCACTTGGGCTCAGATCCATACTTAATCTTGTTTATGATTCCATCCCGTCATAAGTACAAGGACCATTCAACAAGAAATCAAACTTGTCCCCAGTGTTGTCGGTTCCATAAAATAGTCACAAGGGTACCCTGTCTTTCTATCTTTCATTCGTAAAACAGTGTTTCTCATTCTGTAAAGTATATCTCTTTAGAAGCTCAGAGACTATAGCTGGACTACAACAATGCTCACCACACTTCCTTGGCAAATATACTATTTACTTGTGGCTTTTATGTTTCAAGAGTCAGTGTGAGCAAGAAAGCCTTAAGGACCAGGCAGAACTCAGTTGGAACCACGGGAGCACTTCACAGCCGCCGAGTAAACTTTAGTAAGCTAATTGCTTTCGTGTTTACCCTTTCCACTTGTAAAAATCAAAATACCTACTTTTCCTTCTGGTAACTATGACCACAAATGAAGTAAGGCAGAGAAAACCTCCATGCTCGGCACGGGGACACAGTTTGCCCTCAGCTCCTCCTTCTTCATTCTAGAGAAGGGGTGGGAACGTGCAGCCCGCGGTGTCTAACCCCTGCTGCAGCTGACTAGCACAGTGGCATGGCACAGACCATTCTAGCCAAGGTCTCTCTGGTTTTTGAAAGGTTTTTACTAAAAAGTATATTTCATGTTATTTTCTCTTCCATTAATGGGGAAAAAGTGTACCCTGAAAATATCCTTAGTAAGTCTGTAATTGAAACTTGTTTTGAGGGGTCTTCCTCTCAGCAG
>NC_022009.1:111964218-111980029 GCF_000317375.1 Microtus ochrogaster
CTCTCTCTCTCTCTCTCTCTCTCTCTCTCTCTCTCTCTCTCTCTCTCTCTCCTCTCTTTTTTCTCTTCATCTGAAAAATGAGGCAACCTGTCTGGCAGTTTGAAGGGATAGATTTAAATAATGCACGTGAGGAGATTTTGGTCAAAGTACATGAACATTTCACTTAGACCAGTGGTGCACTACGGCATGGTCATTGTTAGTCAATAACATTATTAAAAAATGAAGAGTAAATTTAAATTGTTCACTCCTCAAAAAATAAGTATTAGTGTAGTACATGTAGTAATAAGCTTGACTTACTCATTCTATAATGTAGACATGTTTCAAAATATGCTGTACATGATAGATATAAAATTTTATTTGTTCTTTAAAATAATTAAAAATAATTTATATGAAAACACTAGGATACACAAAGATTTTTATATAAATGCCTGGAAAATTCTTATGAGAACATTTGTTTAGAATGAATTTGCTTCTGATTTGAGAAACTAGTTCATTGTTTAAAAAAAAAAAAACGATAAAGCATGTTGAAGATCTCATAGACATTTGGTGCATGTGTTTCTTATGGTGCTGCATAACAAATTCCAAGTTTACTATTAAATGTAGAAAATTAAAACACCTAAGGTGGCTAGAAAATAAAATTTTACAACTCCCTTGTTTTGAGTGTCTTTTTCTGTATAAACTGGCTAGTCCATGCTGTGTGGTCTCCTTCATACCTTCAGTGATTCCCCGAGAGCTGAGTTCCCGCAGGCTGTCACAGCTCACAGAAGCCTGGTGGCCGGACTCAGGCAAGCCAAGACTGTACACATTACACATGGCTTCTGTTATATATCCATAGAAAACTTTAATTCTTAAATTTAATCTTGAATAACAGTCTTAAATCTAGAATAAAGATGAGAAAAGTAACAAGTAGTAAAAATGGAAGAAAGACACGAGGCATTGCAATACAACAGAAATTACAAAAAGTGGAAATATTTTCAGTGTGCTCATCTTTAAGTTTAATAACCAAAGTGATGTAAATTGAAATAAAAATAAGATGGAACTCTTCACTTATGAGATTGGATGAAAAAAATCTCAACTCTGATCTGCATTAGCGACTAGAAAGAAGTTATATTTTGGCTACTGTATCAAGTCTACAAATAGACATGGTACATAGGAAAAATTTTGTTTAATATCTCTTCAAATTTTAAGTGTAAATGTACAGTTGTATTACCTACATTCCCACATTTAGGTACTGAGGATAGAGGAAAAATTAATATATTCTTGATATAAGGATATTCTTGAATAATCCTTTTCAAATACTTCCTAAATTTCCTAGATGAAGACTCTGTGGAAGCAGTTTTCCAAAATATTCTCTTGTCCTTTAAAGTTGTTAAACACCTTTTAGATGCTACTCAGAGTTAACAAACTCCCAACCATGAGCCTGGAAGGTGATTTGTCTGTTTCCTTTCTACCCAGAAGACTCAGTTGGTTTGGGAACAGAAGCGGGAGCTCAGACAGCCGAACATTTTAAGTAAGCCATCACCAGAAGTGTGTAGGATCTGCCAGCAACACCAATTTCATTTGAAAACAGTAGAAAGGTTAGCCTGTTAGGTGTTGGTAAAATATCATGATGGTAAGGGGAGAAAGGGCTAAGACACAAGGCATGTGGGGTGTTGATGGACCATGACCATGTTGCATAGTTCTCTGTGTTGTGCTTTGGACGCTAAGGGAAACTCCAGCAGAGCTGGTTTAGTTTGTGAAGACACCCAGACGCTGGTATACTAATGAGCGTTCTGTGTCGTTTCAGACTTACAGTGTCAAGTAGAGGCCCTTGGGTTGAGACTTCAGAAGACAGTGATGGAGCTGGACAACTCTAAAGAGATGCTCATGTAAGGTGCAATACTCAACAGCTGAAGAGGGGGTTGCCCACTGATGGGCAAAGGCTTTGGAAAGACCCCAGTGTGTTGTCTTTGGGCAGTGGTTCAGTTGTGTAGGTGATGGTCAGCTGTGGCTTCTCTTGGCTCTTTTGTGACTTAGACTAAATACTGTCACCATTTTATCTCAGTAAAGTGTTTTTGTCCTTCTGAAAAGAACTCATGAGTTGTTTCTTGGCCTCGAGTATAGAAGTATAGAAGCCATCTAGCTACATATCAGTGATTCGTCTTGATGTTCAGATGAAGTAATTATCTCACTTCTTCCTTATATTCATTTCTTTAGTGTCTATAACATTTAAATTTTCTGAATTGTTATTTCTTAAAATATCTAATTTTAAATTCAAAACAGAGTGCCTTTGAAATGTTGACTATGTTTTATGAAAATAGAGAAGAAATATTGGAAAGCAAATGATAATAAAATGACCTTATAAAATATTCAAAGGTGGGGAAATGGCTCAGTGGATCAAGCACTCAGTGTGTGAAATCCTGTGTTTTGAATGCCCAGAGCCCATTTAAAGCGAGACACGCAGCACCTGTTTATTGCCTCAGTTTTTCTGTGATGAGAGCAGAGTCAGAGGCAGGAGAACCTCTGGAGGCCATTGCCAGCGTGGCATGAGCAAAGACAAGGGCACAACAGCAGAATCCCCATCTCATACATGGTGGAAGACAAGGACCTCCACATGTGCACCGTGACACATGCATGCCTATACACACCAGAGGTATGCAGCATACAGAGGTGGGGGAGAGAAGAGAGAGGAAGAGAGAGGAAGAGAGATGTATCATACACATATAAAAGGTGCCCAGAGCAGTATTTGTTTTAAAAATCCATTTATTTCAGGAATTTGAAAGACTGCTTTATACATAAACATGGTATATCTATAATTATAATGTTAAAATAGAAGGCACATGATCTTTGAAAATAAAGTATGCCATTTTACTTCTTGGTGTGTGATCTAGGGGCTCTGGTTTCAGTTCCTGTATTCACAAGGTTCAGGCAAATAAATATAAATATTTAGGATGCTTAGTGACCGAATGTTTGTGTTGACCATGGCTGTTCCTAAGAACAATGTGTTTAATCAAATATTGAACAAAGTCCAGAAATGTCCAATCAAATTAGTGTATAGTTAGATTATTTGTAGCAAGGGTTTGTTTTAGAAAAACAGAAGTTAATATAACAGCAAGCCCAGAGGTGTGGCTGCCTGTGTAGGATGCTGGGGTGAAGGAATGAGAGAACGGGGAGTTCTTGATGCTTTTCTTACCCAGACATGGGAAGTAAGTTCTGGGAAATAAGAACCATGAAAAAGAGACAAGATGACAATTGCAAAACTAAGAACTCCTTGTTCACTCTGTCCATATCAGGAGGACTGTGTCCTTATGGCAGTCCTGTGGAAAAAGCAGCCTCATCAGAACACAAACTGTGTGACATTTGCTTCTTTTGGTATTATAATTACTGTTGTGGTTGTTACTCTGTGTGTGGGTATTGTATGTATTGTGTGTGTGTGTGTGTGTGTGCATGTGCACACTTGCATGCCATGGCACGTGTATAGAAGTCGGAGAACAGTTTAGGAGAGTCAGTCAGTTCCCTCCTTCTGTCGTGTATGCCCCAGGGAGTGAACTCAGATCTTCAGGCTTAGAGACCTGTGCCTTTACCTCTGATCCATCTCACTGGCCCAATGTTCACTTCTTGGAGCTCCAGAAGTTGGGAGGGGGGTCAGTGGGGAGAATACTGAAAAGATACTGCTTTTTCAGAGGACCCCAGTTTGGCTCCCAGCACTCATGTCAGACAGCTTAGAGCATCCTGTAACTCTAGCTCCAGGGGATCCAACTCCTCTGGCCTCTATGGGTCTCTGTACTCATCTGCACAGATACAAACACACACACACACACACACACACACACACACACAATTAAATTAAATCTTAAAAAAAAAAAGTTGAGCAGTGAAGAAGTCACAGGTCAGGAGTAGGAAAATAGTATTAGCACCTGGCCAAGCTAAGAGAGAATTTGTGATCATGCCAAAATTTAGCTTATAGGCAGATTCTTGGAAAAGTAAGAAATGTCAAATGGAAGAAGAAGAGTAAAGCTCATTGTTGACTACACAGACTAAGATCTTTCTCCAGAGTAATTTTGCACAGAATCCGTTGCATATACAGGAGCCATTCCATTTACCATTAACTCAAGCCCCGTGCTGTTTTGTCAGTTGTATTTTGTCCTGTCTGTAACCTGAGTTCTGAGACGTGGGAGGAGTCAAGGCAGAGCAGGGCGGAGGAGGAAGTGAGCCACCTCCTCATGGCAGTCATCACACTGCCGGCTTCTCAGGGAATTGCCACAGGGTTGCAGAAAGACAGTGCGACTTCACAGAAGGAGACCTGCTTCAGGGATAGATCAGAGCCAGCACCCACTTTTCGAAAATGTGGCTTAGAAAAGGGCCATGGAAAACAGTTCCTCGTGTTAACAACCTTCTCTAGGCACGCCTGTTCCTCTTCCATCTGAGCTCCACCTGCTTTCCGTTTCTGGCTTTGGAGTTAATGGTGCAGGCGGGGGGGGCGGGGGGAGCACTTGGGATCGATGCCCAGCAAGCCTCACTGTGCACAGAGGTCAGCAGGTCCCTGCAGATACTACTTTTTAATAGATTAGAACTGAAGTTGTGTTTTGGCCGATGGTGTGCCGAGGACAGGAGACTTGACTCGGCAGTTAGGAGCAGTCATTGCTCTTGCAAAGGACCAGGATTCAGTTCTCAGTACCCACAGGATACCTCAAGACCATCTTAATTTCAGTTCCAGATGATCCGGCACTCTTGCCTGCCCTCGAAGGACACTAGACACACAAGTGGCAGGCATGCATACATACATATAAAACTCTCATACACATAAAATAAATGGGTCTAATGTTTTTAAAAAATTGATTAATAAAAAAGAGGTTTTCTATACATACTCAAACCTCTTTGGGCTTTTAGAAATTAGAAAATGCTGTAGAATCTTCCTTTAAATTTTTAATTCCGGTTTTGGTGGGTGCTGGGAATAGGAGTGACCTTTATTTATTCAATTTACTGTAATTCTTTTGTTGTTTACGTTGTTTTAGGGTTAGCTAGTAGAGAACCTACCTTACCCATGAGAGGCCTTGAACTTGATCCTTAACACTACAAGTTAAGTAAAACAAAAATACAGAATAAAACATGTGCTTTTTAAAAATAGTTGGATGTAAGCTCTTTTTTGTGTTCTAACATAGAAAGAAGAAGCAGTTCATAAATGGATAGAATGGGCTAGCTTTTCCCACATAAGGTTATTAAGAAAATATCTTCTGTAGTTTATCAACATTGTTATGTTCTTTTGCATGTTTTTGAGACGGGGTTTCTTGTAACCAGACCAGCCCGGAATATGCTAGGTGGCAAAGAAAGACCTTGAACTTCTGATCCTCTGGCTTCCATCTCTGAGTGGGATTACAGGCATGCTCAATTCATGTGGTGATGGGGATGGGGCCCAGGGCTTCGTGCATGTTAAACCAGTGTTCATGAGCTGAGCCACGTCCCGAGCATCATCATGTGTTATAATTGATTTTTATTTTTATCTGTTAGGAGGCTTTGGTGACCGTCACTGAAGTGAGGTAATGACTGCCTTTCTTGATCCAGAGGCTCAGAGATATTATCAGGGGTTTGGATGCTCTTGTATTTTAGTTAGGGTTTTATTGCTGTGAAGAGACACCATGACCACAGCAGCTCTTATAAAGGAAAGCATCTAATTGGTGCTGATGATGCTTCCAGTTCAGAGGTGTAGTCCATTATTGTCAAGGTAGGAAGTGTAGCAGTGTGCAGGCGGACATCGTGGTGGAGAAGGAGCTGAGAGTTCTACATCCAGATCCACAGGCAGAGGAGAGAGAGAGAGAGAGAGAGAGAGAGAGAGAGAGAGAGAGAGAGAGAGAAATAGGGCCTGACTTGGCTTCTGAAACCCCAAAACCCAGCCCCCAGTGACACACTTCCTCTAGCAAGGCTAAACTTCCCAATAGTGACTAAGAGTTCAGGCAGTAAACCTTTAACTCCTTAAGAAATTCAAAATAGCAAGCAGAAGACATTAGAGTTAATACAATTATTATCCACTAAGTATATTCAGAAATACATCCTTAAAAGAAAAATTAACTGTTATGAAAAATCAACTATTATGAGTTGTGAAATTAAACATGTGGCCATGAAAATTACCCCTTTAATATTAAATATGAATGCACACCCTTGGCATGGGTTTACATTACCTGAAGGAATAATTGACAAAACTATTTGCAGCCCCTGCCAAGAATGCCCAGGAATGAGAATGAGGCTCATGTAGAACCTTGCTTTGTTCAGTGTGCTTGTAAATTTCCTGAAGGTTATCTTTGCTTTCATGAATGAAAGGTAAAGATGGCTTACAAGCAGCCACTGTGATCAACACCGTAGTGGATCTGACATCTGAGCGGGACCTAGAGAACGGAAGATGGATAGAATCGATAGTGTGAGCACACAGGACAAAGTGCCCTTGGCGGGATGGGGTGGGACAACAGGTTTCATAACGGTAGTCAGAATTGTGTGGAGTTGAAAACTAATTAGTTCTGGAATGCTCAGCTTATTACTTTTTAACTGTCGTAGGGTAACAGACTTCAGAACGCAAAGCCATAGACTTGGAGAGGGCCCTGTGTGTCTAAAACAGTAGTACAGAATCTGCCTCCTAATTTATGGACCTTTATACCATGCTTATACTTTATTAACAGTCTGGGCCACAGTGAACCTTGACCCTCTCGATGACTGGTTCGTGAATCTCTAGCTGGACGCCCTGTTCTCGGAACTTCTGCTCCAATGGACGTATAACTGTTAGCGTTCTGATTTTCCCAGCACTGGGGTGATGCCGTGTATGGATTTTTTATCTGGCAGGCAGGAAATGGCCTGGTAGCATTATGTTGTCACTATGCACATCTTCTTGTTTCATTGTCTGATCTCAAGCAGTGTCCTCGTTTGCTTTCCACCGCTGTTGATAAACACCATGGCCGAGGATGACTTGTGGAGGAAAGAGTTTATTTGAGTTTGCTGTTTGAGTCCGTTATAAAGGGAAGTCAGCGCAGGAACTCAGGACACATGACCCCCGCTGTGTCAAGTCGACACAAGCTCTGGAACACTCAGCTTATTACTTTTTAACTGTCCTAGTGGTACCGTAGGGTCAGTACCACTGCATGGGCAAGTAACTCGGTCGCTGTCACACTGCAGATTGTCTCTAGGGCAGCAGCTCCATTTCATTTCAGTTATTTATCTCCTCCTGGGCTGTGTCGGACCTGCCCTTTGTGCTTGAAGACCAGAGACTAGCGGAGTTTGTTTGGGGACTCTCTCTCCCAAGCAATCCAGGCTTAGCTCTTCACTTCCCAGCAGCTAAGTTGCTCAGAACATTTTCCTCTGGTTCTTCGGGCCAGGAACACTGGCACTTCCTGCCAGAGGTTTCATTCCCCTGCCTAGTTCTCATGGAGACTGTCCCCAGGCTTACAGTTACGTAAGAAGCACCCTGACTCTATAGGGTCATCTCATTCCAAGAGTCACTTTGTCCCCTAGACTCCCTTCCCTTCTGACCAGTTTCCAGTGTTGATACCATCTTGTTTCTTCTGTCCTGGGCTTGTTTGATAATGTTCAGACTGTATCCTTCTTAGTTATATACAGTTAAATAGGGGGCTGGAGAGATGGCTCAGTGGTTAAGAGCATTGGCTGCTCTTCCAAGAGGTCCTGAGTTCAATTCCCAGCAACCGCATGGTGGCTCACAACCATCTGTAATGAGGTCTGGTACCGTCTTCTGGTGTTCAGGCTTACATGCAGGCAGAACACAGTATACATAATAATAAAAAATACAGTCAAATAAGCAGTAATTTGGTTAAGTGTGTGTTTAAACAATAATAATATGAAGATTTTAAGATATAGAAAAAAACATTTTCTTTTGAAATAATACATTTTAACAATTGCAAATACTTTTGTCCTAGGAAAAAGTCTAATGACGCTGATAACTGTCAAAGAGAACTTAGAAAACTGAAGTTCGAGTCTGTCATTTCTGAGTCAAGGTATATATTGCAAATTTGTAATTAATATTTTAATAACTGAATTTAAATTTTATTTCTAAGTCATTTCATTGAGAACTCAGTTGCCTATTGTTTCCTTGCTTATTTATATATGTGATACCTCATTTGGACCTCCTGGTCTCTCTGTCGTCCGTGGTTTCTGTCTCTGCCCACACTGGTGTCACCACTTTTCTCTTTGCTGCAACAAAAACAACCGACAAAGCAACTTAAAGACGAACACCACTGCGTGGCGGTGGGAGCACGAGGTGGACATTGTCAGGAAACGGAGAGAAAGACAGCCTCCAACTTGCTTTCTCCTTTTCTTTCAGTCTAAACCCCGGCCTGTGAGTAGCGTCGCCTATTTTCAGGGTAGTTCTTCTTCCGTTAGCCCTTTCTCGGAACAGCCTTATAAGCACTGCCAAGGAAGGATTTCCATGCTGATCCTAAATCCTGCCAAGCGGACATGAAGATGAACAGTCACAGCCCCACCCCTTGTCAACTTGACATCCAAACTTTACAAAGTCATAACATTTCTCCTGGTTCCTGGAGTCTCATTTTCATGTCGGGGTGCAGACCCGGCCCTTTAAACAACCCAACACTGCTCCAGAATCCAAAGTCTCTGCTGAGACCCAAGGCAGTCTCTTTAAGTGAGCTATATAAGATAAAAAAACAAAACAAAACAAACAAAAAAACAGGCGGCACACTCCAACCATAAAAACACCACAGAGTAAGCTTCCCATCCCAAGGGGAGAAATGGTGTTTTAGCAAGGTAAGATCTGCCCAAAGTAAGTCAAACCCATCAACACAGACACCAAATGCTACAGTTCCACCCACCCATCTGAGGCTTCTGACAGGACTGTCTGGGCTCTGGTGGCCTTGCACAGCTCCTGTCCCCCAAGTATGCAGTACAGGAAGCCTTTCTCTTGGGCTTCCTCCTTGCCACACCTGTAGCTTTCCTCATCAGGTACCCTATATCCTGGCCTCTTCAATACCATGCGATCTCCATTGCAATTGGCTTTACCTTCACAAGGCTACCCATAGCCTCTCAGGGATTCCCTGCAGGGACTAGGACCTTCCCATGCTTTGCCTAGCCTCAGCAGCTTTCTAGATTGTTTGGAGAAAGCGTCCATGCCTCCCTGGGAGCCCTGTACCAGTACCAGGTAGATGGCATTGCTTGGTTCTGCTACCAACCACTTTTTTTTCTTTTCTCTTTCCCCCCCGTTTATTTATTTATTAAAGATTTCTGTCTCTTCCCCGCCACCTCCTCCCATTTCCCTCCCCCTCCCCCAATCAAGTTCCCCTCCCTTGTCAGCCCATAGAGCTATCAGGGTTCCCTGCCCAGTGGGAAGTCCAAGGACCACCCACCTCCATCCAGGTCTAGTAAGGTGAGCATCCAAACTGCCTAGGCTCCCCCAAAGCCAGTACGTGCAGTAGGATCAAAAACCCACTGTCATTATTCTTGAGTTCTCAGTAGTCCTCATTGTCTGCTATGTTCAGCAAGTCCGGTTTTATCCCAGGTTTTTTCAGACCCGGGCCAGCTGGCCTTGGTGAGTTCCCGATAGAACATCCCCATTGTCTCAGTGTGTGGGTGCACCCCTTGCGGTCCTGAGTTCCATGCTCGTACTCTCTCTCCTTCTGCTCCTGATTTGGACCTTGAGATTTCTGTCCGGTGCTCCAAATTGGCTACCAACCACTTTTATCGTAACATTTCTGCATCTGAGTGGCGCTTTCCAAGACTGTTGTTTTCAAATGGGGAAGCCGTCAGGGGCCTCTCAGTTGGGCCTCCCTTTTATGTGAATATGCGCTTTCACAAGTCAAAGCCTCTGGTGGGGATGCCTTTCCCATTTCCCACTGACACAGTTTGAGGCTTCTTTTGAATGGACTGAATCTCAGTTACAACTGTTTGGGCTGCACTTGCCTTGTCAGCAGCTTTAAACTGACAGTTTCTTCACCAAGCTGCATGTTTTTCCTATCATTCGCCTTGCTTGTCACTGCCTGTCACTGTAGACCTGGGTAGGGGCAGTGAGCGGTAACCATGGCACAGCCTAAACGTTGTCCCGTCCTCTCCTACTCTCCACCAAACAAAGTAGCTCTTTGGCTTTGCATTCAGTCTCCCTCAAGTTCTCAGGACATGAGGGAAGCCATGTTCTTTTCCAGAATATAACATGAAAGCCCCCAGCTAAGTTCCCAAAGGATTCCTTGTTCTCTGAGACACTTGTCTGAGACAATTCAGGGCTCCACTCTTACACTTCTCTCGGCATTCCAATCTTCCGGTTTTCAACAAGGAACGGTCAGTTTCACTCTGGTTACAGCAGTTACAGGCTTCTCTCACCCCAACTTCCAAACTACTCCACGGTCTTTCCACAAACCAGTTCTTGAGGCTAAGAATCACGTGGTCTGTTTACCTCACTCCTTGGTACCAATTTTAGGTTAATTTTCTCACTGTTTTGAGCACAGTACTTAAAAAAAGGCAACTTAAAGATGAAGGGGTTTGTTTTGGCTTATTTTTGAAAAGAATACATCCAGTTATGGCAGGGTAAATTCGGTACGGAAGCATGAGGCAACTAATTCCAATCAGGGGGTAGAGAGCAGTGAATTACCGGAGCCTAGTTTCCTCTTTATTTTATTCAGTCTGGACCCAGGCTATGGAATGGCTTTGCTTGTATTCAAAGTGGGTTTTCCCTCCTTGCTAAACCTTTCCAGAAACACCGTTATAGACACACTCAGAATCTGTGATCATTCTCGATCCAGCCAAGACGACAATGAAATTAGTTACCACAATGGCAAAAACTTGACGTCATGGAAATATTCATATTCTTCACATCTGTTTTTAAGTTATGATTATGATGAAAGTTCTCCAAACTACAAAATCATAGTACAAATATAAACCATAGTATAAATGTAAAATCATAGTATAACTATAGAATCATAGTATCCAACGTATGCTTGTGATATTTTGTTTCCTGTCCCTTTTAGGCACAGTAGGCTACTCAAAGAGAAAGAAGACTCCTTATTGACTTGTCAACAACTATATAAAACTCTACAGGAAGAGCTGACTACCAAAGAAAGGCAAGGGGACGATCTAAAAAGAAGGATCAACCTTGCGGAAAATGAGCTAGAGATGACCAAAACTCTCCTGCATCGGACACAGGAAGAAATTTTAACTCTGAAAAATGAAAGGTGCGGTCAAGAATAGTTTATCCTTAAAGATAGTTTATCCTTAAATAAGTATTCAATATATATTTGAAATATCAGTGTGTTATCATAACAGCAAGGTTAGGACTAAGGAAGGGCCTATTTCATATGTAAATTCGGTCCCTCACTTTCAAGTGATTAAGCTGGGTCTCAGTTTACCAGGTAGCCAAAGCAGAGATGGCATCAGCTGGCTTTACTGTCAGAATTGTACTCAAATCTGATCATTCGTAAAGACTTGTAAACTCACCCAAAACTTGGTGAGTTCTATTTTTAGCATTAAAAATGTTTATTTGCTTTTTACCCCTTCTCCATCTTGTCGGCTCCTCCTTCTCGCTGCCTCTCTAGCGATCTTTCCGAGGTTTCCGTCCAGGTGGAGTTAATGGTGCTGCTGGCCAGACTCTCAAGGGCTTTCCTTCTGCTCATTCGGCGTCTTTACACGAGCCTCTTCCGTAAGAACATTTCAGCTCTGCTTTCTTTCATGTTTTAATTCGCTGAGGATGCCTTCTCTCATTCTTCCAGAACCCTTTTGTTTCACTTGTCTATCTAACAGATAGCATAACATTTGGTTTTTCCTGTTTTTGATGTTTAGATTGGGACATAGAGAGTATTCCTTTTTACATGTAGTGGTCTAATTTTTCATTCCAGGATAATACATGCCATATAAGGACAGAAACTTATACTTTTTATTATTCTCTGCACATAGGAAGCTGATAATTGATTGTCTACTTTTGTTATTATATAATTTAAGAGAAATTGTGTTTGTTGCTTTTGGTGTGTGTGTGTATGTGTGTGTATGCATGCGTTGTCACACAGGCCTCAGCATACATGTGGAGGTCAGAGGGCACCTTTGTGGAACTGGTTCTCTCCTTCCACGTTTATGCAGGTGCAGTGGTTGAATTCAGCTTGCCAGGCCTTTAGCAATCATTTGCTGGCTCTCTCCTATCGTTTTAATCTGATTAAAAGTTTTTTGCTAATGTTTAGTACTATTTATGATTTTGATTTTAGTTCTTCATCATAATCATAGCTATTTTCTAAGAATAAATCTGGGGTAGGGCTGCAGTGGTAGATAGCAGGCATATTTAATTAGGTAATTGGGTTTGTTGCTCAGAATTCTTTCTCCCCAACAGAGTGGTAGACTATGGGAGTCATCTGTGTGTGCTGCAGGCTAGCAGATCTTCACAATTCCCTAAGAAACAAGGCTCATGTCCAGTGCTTCATGGGTTGGTTTTATTTCTACTCCTCCAAATACCAGCTCAGAGCTAACGTCGCCCACGTTCCTTCTCTTTGAGATAACAGTAACCTGATTCTTGCAGTGATGTTTTTGTGCCTACCTACTCTTCATCAACTCCTTTTCTTCTTCATTTTATGATTATATCGTATTCAATATTGTATATTTTCTTCTTCATTTCATGATTGGATAGCATATTAGAAGCTGCAACCTTATAAGCAAGAAATGCAAACAAACCAGACTTATTAAAGGAATAAATGCTGGAAAATTGAACATACATAAGCAGAAAGGAAACTTGTGTATGGACAGAGAACCTTCAAAATCACTATAACTTAGACAAACATTATAGTGTCTATTAGAGATATATTAGAAGTGTATACTGATGGCCCTAGGTATGTCAATAACTTCAGAAATGTCCTCACTATCTTTATAATATGGGTTAATAACCAGTGATCATAATGATTGCCCATTGTCTGAAAGCAGTTATGTATTCTATAGAAACTGCACAGAATTACAATCTTCAAAAAGGTACTGTGAAATAGATTTTTTAAAAAAAAAAAAAAACAACTTCAGAAGTCTTTGGTTTAGAGCCTTGGTCATCTGAAGAATTCAGAATTCTTATGCTGTCTAGGATTCCCTGTTTTCAATGATGCGGGGTTAATGAGGCAAACGCTGTCGGCCACAGTGGTTGACTTGTCCTATCCTTTACATCAGTGGTTCTCAACCTTCCTAATGCTGCGACCCTGCAGTACAGTTCCTCATGTTGTAACCCCAACCATAAAATTATTTCATTGCTACTTCAGAACTATATTTTACTACTGTTATGAATCATAATGTAAATATCTGTTATGCAGGATATCTGTTATGATATGTAACCCCAAAGGGGTCATGACCTACAGGTTGAGAACCACTGTTTTAAATGTTTCTGCAATCCTCCTCTGAGGATTAGTCTACATATACATGATTTACATTGTCAACAGTGTGATAAAGATTCACCCTTCAGGAACAAATCCAAAAATACTTAGAAGCAAAGGAAAGTGAATAGACATATTTAATATTATATAAACTGAAAAGACTCATAGCCGGCCACAGTGCTACACACCTGTAATCCCAGCATGGAGGAGGCTGAGGCAGGAGGATCACTGCAAGCCAGGCCAGGCCAAATAGGGCTACATAGTTTGACCCTGTCTCAAACAACAACAATAACAAGGAATTCGGTAGTAAAGCAAGGGCTCTGTGTTTTGTGGGCTTTTGAGTTGGGCAAACACAGATTTACATCGCAGCATGGTCATTGTCAAGCTTGGGCAACCCAACCATGTTAACCTCTTTCCTTGTGTGCAAACTGGGTGTACTAATACCAGCTAACTTTTTGTGGAAGCTAAAGCATCTAGCTCTCGCCTTGTCTGTTACAGACACTCTGAAGTATTATTTCTTCTGTTTCATCTTTTCTTAGACCACTGCTTCCCTAAATCATCATTTCATAGTCTACTGTTACCATGTAGGTACTCAGCAGATAGCTGTTGAACTCAGTATCCCCTGTGTTGTTTCTAAGATGTAAAATAATTAACCCTTGGGGTGCTTTCACTGTGATATCATTGTTAGAGCATAGTGTTACCAAGAGAAGTGCTGTGCTATCTTCAGTAATGGAACAAAAATTTCTCCCGGTCTCACCATTGTCTCTGGTTTGCTATCCATCAACAGTTTTGAGAACAACTCACTTGCCCAACTTCTTCTGCTACCACACACTTGCTGTTTTTAATGGAGGCAGGAGCTGTGGCAAAATCAAAATTATCTCTTTGATTGACAACGTGAAGACATCTCTAAAAGAACAACTTGTGAAATGGGACTTAAAGCTGTTGTTTTGGCATTCTGGTTTGACGCTTGTTTGCAACTACATTTTTAACTATAATTAAGGGAATCTAAAATTTTGCATTTATAGAAGAAATTAGAGTCTCATTTTCTTTGGGGACTAAGAATTAAAAAGTTAGCTTTTTAAAGTAAATACCCTTAATTGCAAGTACATCCTAATTTGCCTATTGTGTCAACACTAAAAATGTTCTTTTGAAGGAATCTGGTGAGATTGTGGGGTAGAGGGTTAGATAGTCAGCCGCAGCTCCCTTGAGAAGCCTGCTAAAGAAAGGCAGCATACTACAACAGAGAAAGCCTTGCCTTGCACGAGCATGCCCACTTGTGAAACATATCACCTCAGCCATTTGCTCTCTCTCTTCATTTCTTCTGACAATGAGAGAATTGTGTGGACATATTTCTATGAATTTAGAAGAACTATTGCATCCCTGGAGAGAGGAGCAGGCAGGCAGTGTGTGTCTGCTATTGGATGAGGATGTGTTTCATCCTCCTCGAGCCTCTGGTCACAGACTAGAAACTGGGCAGCTCCTCCCAGATTTTCTAGGGCTTCTGTCTTGCTGAAAATGAGATCTGGGAGTGCCATGGCTGTGTGAGATCCTGATGGAAATCTCCTTTATTTGATTCTTTGTAAAACTCAAATGAAGGCCTAAGTCTATGGCATTTCCCATAACCCTAAGACATCGATATCCCTGGAACCTGTTCTGAAGAAGTCCAGTATCTACATGGATGTAGCTTTAGCTTTTTGAGACATTAGCTAAACCATTATAATTAATGTTTTTAACTTTCCTAATTTCCCAAGGTTTCTAGCAAACCATAGTTAGGGTTGGTCCTTTTAGCTTTTTTTCTATACAAGATTGCTTTCTTTTCTCACTGTGTTGTTACCTCAGTGTGCAAGCCCTTCCCTGGGTAGACAGCCTAAGTGTGTTTTCATTTAGGAAATCAGAATTCACCATCACTTTGTACATTATTCATCGCAAATTCTAATTAAGGATAGTGAGTTCTTAGAACACCGTGCATAGGTGTTCTCTCTGCTTTGCCCCTTTAAAGACTTCTCCAAGCCAGGAACAGGGTGTCAGCAGAACATCAGAGAAGTAGAAAGGTGCTTGTTCTGGTAACCACAGGTCCAAGCAAAATTTCCCTCACAGTTGTCACTTCATAGGCTAACTTTGTGGAAATGTCCTATGAGATTTCACCAACCTCTGGAAAGCTAATGAATAACGGCCACTTTGTTAGCCGTGTTTGGACCTGGTCCTGCTCTAGTCCAGCTGCTGTAGTCTACTAGCCCTGAGGTTTGTGTGCTAAAGGATGGTGCTGTGTGCATAAGGAGACTGACTGTGGGATGCATTCTGCATTCCATGCTGTCGAAGTTGCGGTGGTCTTGAGGGAGACTGGAATTCAGACATCTCAAACATTTAGTATATTATAAAATGATGACATGGCTGCTCCATGGTATGGGTAAGAATTTTATTGGAGAGAGACAGAGAGCGAGAGAATGAGAGAGAGAGAGAGAGAGAGAGAGAGAGAGAGAGAGAGAGAGAGAGAGAGAGAGAGAGAG
>NC_022009.1:111980129-111990212 GCF_000317375.1 Microtus ochrogaster
GAGTCAGAGAGCATGGCCCAAATAGCTGGGTTATAAGGAAAATGAGAAGCTGCAGGGAGGGAAACCTAGGAGCTTGGGGAGTGTGGAGGGGTGAGAAGAAGCATGGACCGTGGAATATTTAACAGGTACTTGTATGCTGAGGTAGCCTGGAGGCCCCAAGTGCTTTGGTGTGCTCATCGACAGCGCATATAGCCACTTGTCCCATCTGCCTTGTGAAATTTGGAGAACTGGGGGTTCTTTGGACCTACAAGTACCAGCTTCTTTATAGCAGAGGCAACAACTAGTGTTGCCATGGACACCATCTAGAAATGATGGTTGGGATTTCTTAACCAACCAGATCTGTTCAAAGGGAAAAGTTGGTTTAAGAAATAAAGTGAGGGGCTGGAGAGATGGCTCAGCAGTTAGAGCACTCCTGCTCTTCCAGAAGAGTTCAGTTCTCAGCACCCATGCTGGGCAGCTCACAACCACCTGTAACTGCAACTCCAAAACAATGTAAGCTGTTGTCATTGTTCTTTGTGGCTTCCGCAGAAGCTTGCCAAAGACACCACACGCTTTGGACACAGCCCTGGGAGGGACTGAGCTGGAGCTGACCGAAAGCCTCCTCCCTGAGGACTGCTCTCACAGTCCTGGGTGCAGGGCACGGTGCTGAAGGAGGAACGGTTATAATCCCACCCAGCTGCTGGCAGTGATGCTCGCGTGTTGTCTGTAACTAATCACGTCCTAGCTGGACTGAAGGCTGTCTTAACAGGTGGGAAACCATGCCTGGTGCAGTAACCTTAGCCAACTATGTGACTAGTGAGACCATGATCTTAGAGGAGAACCGACTGTACCTTCTTAACTGACTTTAGATGTGTGGCTAGGTTAAACATAGCAATTTCCCTCAATATTGATCATGTCCTAATGAAGCTCTTCAGAATCCTTTGGTCCAGCTTTCTGCAATGTGGCACACAATTACCATTAGCACCCCAGACCCTCTTGCTGCTCAGCAATCCGTCATCACCACTGACCGAGTGTTGCTTCCCCTTTCAGTTCCTGGCCTCTCGCGCCCCTGGTACCCACTACTCTGTCCTCAGATCCTGAGATCAAGGTTGTGTAACCCACACATGAGTGGGGTCATGCAGCTCTTGTGTTTATGTGCCTGCCTTATTTCACTTAACACAGTGATCTCCAGTTCTAGCCACCTTGTCACAGATGGTCACTACTGTCCATTGTGTTTCATTGCCAGGCTTTCTGTGGTCATGTGGTGGACGCTAGCTTCTTTCCATTTCTTGGCTATTGCTGGGGTGTACATGGGAGTGCAGACGTCTCTTTGACACACTGGTACCCCTCCCTTGAATATACACCCAGCAATGAGAGCTGGAACCATATGGTGTTTCTATTTTTAGTTGTTTTTTTTTAAGGACCTTCCATCTTGTTCTCCAAAATGGCAACACTAATTTACATTCCCAGCAACACTGAGAAAGGGCTCCCTCTTCTCCTCTCCTTCTGTAACAGCCTGTTCTCATGGGGACACATTGATAGCTCACATCCTCTTCCATCTGTGTTCCTGGGGGCTGGTGGGATTGAGCACTGTGCACACACCTGTTGAGGCACTTGCCCGTCTTCTTTTCAGACGTTGTCTACTGTACATTTTTTATCAGGTTGGCTTTTGCTGTTATTTGAATTCCTTCTATCTAGATACCCACTCCCTATCTGATGTGTGGTTTACCAGTATGGCCTCCCATGATGTGTGCTGCTTCTTCACCCTGAAGGCTGCTTCCTCTGCTCTGCACACGTTTTGTGCTGTGTCGTAATCCCATTTGTCAGCTCTTACTTTTTATTTTTGACTGTGATATTCTGGTCTTGCCACAAAAAAAAAAAAAAAGACCTTGCCCATTCATATGTCCTGAAAGTTTCCTCTACATTTTCCTCTAGTAGTTTCATTGTTCAGGGTTGTTTTCCCTGGTTCTCTGAAGAAGGTCTTTGTTATGGATTGTAATCAATCTCTAAGGCAACTTTTGATGATATGTACATTTTGATAGTATTGATTCATCCAGTCTATAAACACAGGATGTATTTTGATTTATTGTGTCTTTTCAATTTTTAAATACTATTTTGTATTGTTTTCATTGTAGAGATTGTTCATCCCTTTGGTTATATTTACTCCCATGCATTTTATTTTTTATAGTTACTGAAAATAAGGTAACTTTCTTGATGTCTGTTTTAGATAATTTGCTATGGGCATTTAACAGCACTAACTTTTACATTTTGTGTCCGGCAACTTTGCTAAACTTCTGCATTAATTCCCATAGGTGTTTGGTGGAGTCTGAGTTTTTCTATATATTAGACCATGTCATCTGCAAATAGCAACAGTCTGACATCCTCTTTTCCAATTCGGATGCTTTCATTTCTTTGCCTTGCTTGATCATTCTGCCCGGGGCTTTCAGTACTGTGTTGAATACAAGTGACAGTCTTATTCTAGGTACTATGAAAGAACACTTTTAGCCTTTTCTCATGAAATACAAATTATATGTTAGCTTATTATATTTGCCATTGCTATGTTAAAGTATATATGTTCTTTACCTAACTTGTTTACTGTTGAATGTTTAATTTTATCAAAGGCATTTTTAGTGAATTGTGGTGATCAAATAGTTTTTGTCCTTCATTTTGATGGTTTATTTTACTTACTGATTTACATATGTTTAACTATTATGAATAATGATAATATTCTTTTTTATATGCTAATGTTTTTTTTGAAGATTTTTATATCTACGTTCATGGGGTAATTAACCTGTTAGAACTGAGTGTTCTTGTGTGGTTGGGGTAACAACAGGATAAGGCTGGTATCGCTGGCTGTGGCTGGAGGAATTACGTCATGCTCGTCCCCTTTTGTGGACTCGTTGAGGAAGAACTAGACATCAGTCCTCCTTGATGTGTGGTGGAGCTCGGCAGTGCGGTTGTCTTGTCCTGGCCTTCTCTTTGGTTGGAGATTGTTTTCAAATCACGGATTCAGTTTCATTACTTGTCATTGATCTCTCCAGCTTTCCTCTGCATTATGGTTCAGCCTTGGTAAAGTGTATAGGTTCAGGAAATTATCCATTTCTGTGGTATCCATTGCAATGTCTCTTTTCATCTCTGATTTTTATTTATTTATTTGAGTTAGGGACTACTTATCCCTGGCTGTCCTGGAACTTGATATGTAAACAAGACTGGCCTTGACCTCACAGAAATCAATCTGGTTATGCTGGGATTAAAAGAGTTTGCTGAGCATATCTGATTTATTTAAGGTTTTTTCTTCAGTGTACAGGGGATAGAGGTGTGTCTTAAGTCACAGGCACTCTGGGGAGCAGAAGGAGATGCTGGATCCCGAGGAGCTGCAGTTCCACGTGGTTGCAAGCCACAGGTGGGGCTAAGAGCCAGTGTGGACCTCTGCGAGCTGTATGCGCTTTGACCACCAAGCCATCCAGTCCTCAGCTCTTCAGGTTTTTATCTTTGGTATTCGAGTAGATTTGGTTTTTCTCTACTTGACACAAGATCAGGCCAACTAGAAACCTCAATAGAAAAACAAATTGCCTCTCTCATACTGGCCTTTAATCAAGTCCATGGGCATTTTCTTTTCTCTTTTCCTTTTTTTCCAACATAGCATTTTTATTAATTATTTGGGAATTTCATACAATGCCCCCCAACCACACTCATTTCCCATATCCAGGCCCCCACTTTTGTGTCCCCACCCCACCCCACTATAAAGAAAAATACATTAAATCCAATTTGTTTCCCATATACTCATTGGAGTGTGGTCAAACTCCCAGTGGCCAGTCCCTTAGAGAAAACTGAGGTTTCCACCACTCCCACTCCCACCAGAAGCCATTAACTGTGGAGAGCGACCCTTCAGCATCTGTACCACAACCTTTAAGGGCTCTCTTCAGTAAATTCCTGTCTGGACTGTTCCTTTTCTTCTTTTTTCTTTTTGTTTTTCTATTCTTTCTTTCTCTCTTTGTTTCTTTGTTTCTTTCTTTCTTTTTTCTTCTGAGACCTGCCATTTTTTCATTGTTTTGGAGGTAGTGCTGCATAGATCTGCAGGTCTAGCACCTGCCACCTAATTTCCCCTTGATGCCTCCGTGGGTTTCTCAGGCCCCTTGGACCTGCCCGCAGCCCCACGCGACTACCGCCACCTTGAATCAAGCCCTGCATTTTCTTGATTAATGACTGGTGTGGGTGGTGTGACTCGTGGGCAGGTGGTACTGGTTGTAGGAGAAAGTAAACTGAGCAGACCGTGGAGAGCAAACCAGTGTTCCTCCATGGTCTTTGCTTCAGTTCCTGTCTCCAGGTCCCTGCCTTGGCTTTGCTCAGTGCTGACTGTGGCTCAGGTCTAAATCAAGTAGATGTTTTACTCCCTGAGTTACTCTGGCTTGTGGTCATCCTAGCAATAGAAAGCAAACTATAGCTGTATTTTTATTATCTACTTCATTGTCTTATAATCTGATATTTATTATCTTTCTCCTTCTAATTTTGGTTTGGTTTGTCAGTTCTGTGACATGCAGCCAGAGGCTGTGTGTCTTCTGTTTCGTTCACAGTCACTTATTACTGTGAACTTGCCTCTCGACACTGTTTTGCCCCATCACGTAGCTTTGATATTTCTTATTTGCTTATTTGCTTCAAGAAATGGAAAACATTCAATTTATTCCTTGTTATTCAAGAATAAGTTATTTAACATTCTCTTGTTTGTATACTATTGAAAATTTTCCAACTGATTTCTAATTTTACTGTGGTGTGATTGAAAAGATACTTGATATGACTTCAGGGATTGTTTTAAATCTTGTGTGCATAGTGTGAAGGGTGTGTCTCTGTGTGTGTGTGTAGGTGTGTGTGAGCGCACGTGCGTGTGTGTGTGCGTGTGCGTGTGCATGTATGCACATGCCATTGCACACAGGTGGAGGACAACCTCAGGTATTGCACCTCACCTCCCACCATGTTTGAGCCTGCATCTTCTGTTCACCCTGCACATAACAGGCTAACAGGCTCGCGGGATTCTGGGATGCTGTGTCTGCTTCCCATCTTGCTGTAGGAGTTTGGATACTATAGACCCATGCTGCCATGCTGTGGGCTCCGAGGCTCAGGTCTCCACACTTGTGTGGAAAGCACCTCCTTAGCCCTTGACTTCAGTTTTTAAATTGTCCAGGCTTCTCTTCTGGCCAGTGGCTCGTGAATGGACGTGATGACGCAGAGGAAGGGACAGGGCCGAGGTGACTCTGGGATTTCAACCCAAAGCAATGTCTGCTTGTTAAAGTGTGTATGCATATTATGTTGGGGGAGAAGAGTCTCTGAGACAGGCATTGCAGCTGGGGAGGACCACGAGGCGGGAGTCCTGTCTTATCTGTCGGTTTTGTGGCTTTCAGGGAATTGATGCTGGTTGCCCATCAGAAGAGCATCGAGCAGATGCAAGAAACCCTGAGACAGAAGCTGCTGAGCGACGAGAGCTGGAGAGAGAAGGTGACCCTGGCTCTCATCAGCGCGTGTCTTGTCTGCTTTAGAAATATTCTGTCCTTCTGCCAGAAGCTGGTCCAGATAGATTTCATTGCTACTCTGAATACTTCTGCTTCCATTTGGAATTTCCCATTCCAAATATACTTAAGATATATGCATTTTCCAAAATATTAGACAATATGATACGAAATAAAAATGGAAAATAAAAATAGAAATTGAAATTTTGTAATGTTAGGATTTTTCTCAGTTCTTACACAAAAAAACCATAATTTTAATCTTTAAATATTTACTTTTTTCCATCTAGTGTCAGAATCTGTATTTGATCATATTTGTTAAAGAATAGAAATAATAATAATTCTCACTTCTTTGCTTCTAAGATAAGAGAATAGATGTGATTTAAAATTATCGGTTAAGAAAATTTGACCAGTTTACTCTGACAGGGTTAAATAAGTGAGCATTTCTCTGTCTACCACTAAGAACCATTTGCTCTCAGAGCATGAAAAATGTACACTATGGTCTTTGGACTTGCTGTATTTTTCAGGGTTTCAACAATGAACAACTTAAATACATCCTAATAGAACAAGTCAAGCTTCTTAAGCCTTTAGTCTCCACTTTCTCCACATGCACAGCCCTATCGCAATGGAGTGGTGATGAAACCCTCCCTGCCACAAATTTTAGTACTCCTCTGATGCCTGGAACCACCCTGGGCTGGAGCCTTGGCCTTTCCACTCTTCTCCCCTCCCTTGGTGTCTTGTACCCAGCACAGGGCTTCTCCCTCAGCTTTGACACTTGTTGTGGCAAACTGGGTTTGGCGCTAGGTTTGGAATCCAAGACCATGCGGTGCTAGGCAAAGCCCGACCCCTGAACTGTACCCAACCCTCAGTGCACTGTCGTCCTTTGATTTAAAAATTCTCCAGAACTGGAGCTTTCTGCCGAAGTCCACGTGGTACGGCTGTGCTCTGTGTAATTTGTTCTACCACTCTCGGGTTCTCGTTGAGGATTGGGTCCTATTACTTGCCACCTCAGCCCCTTTCAAGCCATGGCTTCCTCTTACAGTTCTGCCCTGTGCCACCCAGAATATCAAAACCATTCACGCTCTGCTAGATTCTAAATTTGTCCCTTCCGTTCCCAGTTTCCAAACATCCTCAACCAGCACTAGCGCACTGCGAACCAATGCCTTCCCCCTTGTCCTTAGCTAGATTAAGGCTACCAGATGACCATATGGGTGTGGTGCTACACACCTGCTAACCCAGTGCTAAGGCTGAGGCAGGAAGAATATGACTTTGAGGCCAGCCTGGACTGATGAGACCCTGTGTCAAGAAGAATATCACTGCTAAGCACAGTGTTCATGGGGGTGGGAGGTAAAATCTGAGCCTATGGGCTGCAGTTGCCCCAGCTAACCCCATATAGCTGACCTTGTCTTGCTTGTGGAAGGCGCCTGCTTCTAATTTTTGATAATATTTGATGTGCTTAGTTAGATGGTCTATTCTTATTTGTTTCCCTGATCCTTATCATTTGAATATCTAAATACTAAAAAAGATGATCTTCCTAGCATGTGCCAGGCCCTGGGTTCCATTCCAGCACTACCAAAACTATCAAACAAATAGTCCAAAATGTCCTTTAGCGCCAGATGTTAGAATAGTTTGGGCACTGTGGCGAAGACCTAGAAAAGTAGGCAACTGTGGCCACAGAACTCGAGATGAAAGCAGCTCTTTGAAGAACGGTTTGTGGATATTTATTATGAGACATTCTCTAAATGCCCCGTGCTTTAACTCTGAGATTGTTGTGGTGGAGTTAACCCAGCTAGAGATACGACAATTATTTTCTCCACCCCCTGAGATCTTCATCTTAGAACGTTAATAATGGCATGAACGTTCCTGCCTTTCCCTGAGATGCTCTCCACCCTCCCAATCCCACTGGGGTTTTTAGGTACCCATTGCAAAAGGGTCTTTATGCCTCATCTGGTTCTTCTGCTCAGAGATTAAGCTAAGCCTAGCATCTGACATTAAGGAAGAAAATCAGTGTTCTTGCTTTCTACAAAGTTAATCCCATGGTGAAAAGAATCCTGTGTCATATTGTAACCGTTCTTCTTAAGTGCTTGCCGTGTCTCCTGGACATAATGCTTGTCTCACAGATGGCCCCGGCGTGTATAATCTCCTGTAGTGAAAATGGGTGTCTCGTTCTGTCGAGAGGCCAGCATGTCTTAATAAATGTTACTGTTTAACCAGCAGTAAATCACGCTCAGGCCAGTAAAGCCGGAGAATGATAAGAATGTCTTGACTGTGTTAGCTGTTAAGGCTGTGAATAAAAAGTCCCCTAAAAGTCCTCTCATGAGAAAGGAGAATCACTGATATGACATTGTCATCTCTTTCTTGGGTCACTGTGCCTTTGCGTAGGCATGAAATGTTCTCTTTACAAATATATAATGCACAAATTAGAATAAACCTAATAACTTAAATGCTTTTAACATTTTGAAAAAGTAGATAGCAATCTGTGCCTTGCTTAATTATTTTAGAGCATGTAAAACACACACACACATAATAGGATCAATAGTTGCCATGCAACAAAGAGGGCACATTTTCAAAGAACTGTTTACTGATTGTCATGATTTTTTGTTTATTTTAAGTATTGCTTGGATACAAAGAAAGCAAATTAGTGGGCACGATGAACCTTTAAAATTGGTTCCAAGTGCACAGTGTATTGTTACTAATAATTTAAAATTTTGTGATGGAAAACCCTCTTGCAGCCTGAATAATTACATAACCAATTTATATCAGTTGTTGACACTCACTTTTTAGTACAGAAGACAAATTCAACCAAATATTTTCTTTAGATTATCATTAACATATTACAGCCTAGAAACATTTGGAGTGTACTAACCACCTCATTTTTAGTACATAGACCTCTTACAAACAAACAAACCCTTGACCATAATAACCAGATGGACAGTGAAATGCAGAGATGTAAACTTCACTTCAGGAAATAATAAACTCCAGATTGGCCAGGTTGGTGGCTCATATCTTTAATCCCAACACTGGGGAGGCAGAAACAGGAGAACCTCTGTGAATTTGCAGCCAGCATGGTCTACACAGAGGAGTTCCAGGCCGCCCAGGACTACATAGTGAGACCCTGTCTCAACAAACAAGCAAAAGAGAAATAATAAATTGAAAAATAGAAGGAATTTTTAAAAAACTCATTCTTTTTCCAGTAGAATGTTCAAATGGCCGTATGACTCCTAATGTGTTCTAACCTGCAATCAATGGACGTTAAAAAGACAAGCACACAAAATCTAAAGTTGACAATGATGAAGTTATTTATAAATGTCATTTTTAATTGTACATAATAAACATATGACTGAAGTATTGAGAGTGTAGCTTAATTTTGAATTAATAAACTCTAAACATTTTAGACCTGGAATCATCTGCAAGGAATGTCTGACACCAACCAGTCATCCAGATAACGAAATGGCCCCCATTGTTAGAGTGCTCGCGGAACGCCAGGCTTTGTGCGGAACAATTTTTATAAGTGGACTTTAACTTTTATGACATCATTGTTCCAGTTTTACAGATGAAAAATAACCAGGACTGGGGGAAGTTAGGTAATATATCAAGGCTGCAGAGCAAGGAAATGAGCGGCTACTAACTTCATCCTCCAGCATCCAAATACAGAGTTTCCAAGACGTCGGCAATTCACCAGGGTCCAGTCACCATGACCGGATTTGTTCTTCCATCTGAACAAATAAACCCCTGGAGGAAAAGACAGAAAATAGCGGTTGCAAGACATCTGCCGGGGTAGGACCTGTGAGTGGGTAGCTTGGCCCCCTGAAAGTCTTCAGGTCGTGACACGGGAGAATGGAAAAACAGGCTAAGCCTGGCAGGTTCTGTGAACCGAGGAATCCGTGGAGAGGAGATTAGCACCAGTTCTCAAAACAGTGTTTGCAGAAGAGTGTTCCAGAGAGGGAGGATCCAGGTGAATGGTCCGCATGTATGTGTGCGGGAGCTTCAGTCAGGGAAGGCCAGTCTGAAAGAAGTAAAAAAAAGAATCAAACGCTCACATTCAGCCAGGCGTTAGCCTACTTTAACCAGACAGACTAGAAAACCTGCAATACACAGGACACTCAAAAGGCTCTTCCATAACTGTCATTCCATCATTGGGCTTTGTTAGCCCTGAATGAAATGATGAGCTGGTCCTGACAGGAAGACCTAAACAAGCTGATTCTGTGTGTGTGTGTGTGTGTGTGTGTGTGTGTGTGTGTGTGTGTGTGTGTTGCTTGCATGCTTGCTTGTTTTTTGAGACAGGGTTTTTTTGTGTAGCATTGGCTATCCTGGAACTAGCTTGTTAGATCAGGCTGGCCTCAAACTCGTGGAGATCTACCTGCCTCTGCTTCCCAAGTGATGGAATTTAAGGTATGAGCCACTACTGTCTAACTAAGATATTCTACTGTTTCTTAGAATAGATAGCACACATAACTATAGAAATACCAACATACCCAGATTCTGGGAGACAAACAGATCCCAAACATAGCTCCTACCAAGGTAACATTCACGATGTCTGCTGTCTGCTTTATTTATTAAAATACAAGTGAAATATCACTACATTTCCCCCTTTTTGTCTAAAATT
>NC_022009.1:111990392-111991577 GCF_000317375.1 Microtus ochrogaster
AAATCTTAAAAAAAAAAGAGAAAAGAACTTCTAAGTTTCTTTAAAAAAAAAAAGAAAACTATGTGTAATAAGTACAATGACATTATATAATATATACAGACAATAAATACATCAATAATATCTAGTTCATTTGTATTTGACAAATTCAGAGATTTACTCCATATCTGTCCTATCTTCAAAGTCTATGACTTTGAAGACTATGTTCAAAGTCTTATTCATAATTTCCACACACAGAAAGAACTAGAAGAATAGAACTCATAAGGAAAAGGAAAATCAATGGATAGAAACTGCCCAGAGGGGCCTGTGAGTTGGCCCAGTCTCCTGGAGGACCCAGCTTCAGTTCCCAGCACCCACCTGGCATCTCACAAGTATCTGTAACTCTAGTACCAAGGGATCTGATGCCCTCTTCTTAAGTCTTTGGGCACTGCACATACATGATGCACAGACATATGTTCAGGCACAACACTCATACCCATAAAATAAAAAATAAGTATTTCAAATGATTCAGAAAGATACAGATGTTAAAATTAGAAGATAAAACAGTTGCCCTGAGTGCTTGCCATACGCTGAGAGATAAAGGAAATTTCCATCATGTTAAGTTTAGTCACGTAAGCTATAAACAAGATGTAGGTTGGAAAATGCAATACAGACAAGAGTACATTGAACCACAAGAAAAGCCCAGTCTACCTGGAAACACAGCAAATAGACAAGCTTTTACATGAAAACGAGATTTTCTCTTAAAGTCTCAAAAAATGAAAGCAGACCATTAGTGTGCTATGAGCTAAACTCAAGGGGCCTGACATCAGCAGTTAGGATTCCTGAAGATCAGAGAAGAGGAGGGGAGGCAGAAGTATCCGAATAAATGATGGAGAAATGTTGATGAATTAAACGAAAGTATACTGGCCAAGCTCAACAGACCACAGCACAAGAAAGCAAACACAGTAAAGGACAATATAATCCAAATCTCAAAAAAAGTGATAAATTTTTCTTTAAAAAAAAGTCAGGAGTGTAGAGCGATGGGGAGAGATTAAGAGTAAGCAGCACTCTTGAGGAGGACCCACAGATGCTGGACTGCTCGCAACTATCGCAGATGCTGGACTGATTTCTCCAGCTGCAGGGGATCCGATGTCTCTGGTCTCCACAGGCACCTGCGCTTTTGTACACATACACACACATACACACACA
>NC_022009.1:111991987-112006855 GCF_000317375.1 Microtus ochrogaster
CACACACACACACACGTAACTAAAAGTAGAATAAAGTTTAGGGGTTTTTCTTACATAGTACATCCTGGTTGCAGTTTCTGTTCCCTTTACTCCTCCCAGTTCCTCCCCATGGCCCATCTGAATCCGTTTCCTTTCTGTCACTCATTAAAAAACAAACAGGCTCTAAGGGATTACAATATATTATGATATGATACGATGTGATATGATATGTAACAATACTAACACTTTGGAATTGGACAAAACAAACAAACTGAAGGAAGAGACCCCAATTGAGCCCTCCCCATATCCCTCCATAACTGTCCTATTTCCCCTTCCTAATGAGCTCTGTTTTCCCCACTAGTCCCTACCTACATACATAAACTCTTTATTCTATAGATTATAGCTTGGTTATTGACTTAACAGCTAACAGCCAAATATAAGTGAACACACACCATATTTGCCTTCATGAATCTGGGATATCTAACTCAGGATTATTTTCCTAGTTCCATCAATTTTCCTGCAAATTTCATTTTTTTAATGACCGAGTAATACTCCATTGTGTGAACGTATCTCATTTTCTTTATCTGTTTTTCGATTGAGAGATATCTAGGTCGTCTTGAATTCCTAGCTATTATGAATAGAGCAGCAATGCACAGGGTTGAGCACGTGACCTTGTGATAGGATGGAGCATCCTTTGAACATATGCCCAAGAGTAATGGCTGGGTCCTGAGGTAGACCAAAACCCATCTTACTGAGGAATCCCCACACTGATTTCCCCAGTGGCTGACAAGTTTGTGCTCCCACCAGCAGTGGAAGAGTGTTCCTTTTATTCCACATCCTCGCCAGCATGGGCGGTCACTTGTTCTATTGATCTTAGCCATCCTGGTAGGTGTGATGTGGGTTCTCAAAGTAGTTTTGATTTGCATTTCTCTGCCAAGTAAGGATGCCAAACACTTTTCAGGCACTTGACTTTCCTCTGTTGAGAATTCTATTTAGATCCGTTTAGACCCAACTTTGAATTGGCTTACTTGTTTTCTTGACAACTAGTTTTTTGAGTTCTTTATAAATTTTGGATATTAGCCCTCTATTGAATGTGTAGTTGATAAAAAAAAAATCATCTCCGATTCTGGAGACTGCCAGCTTGTCTGGATGACAGTGTCCTTTGCCATGCAGAAGCTTCTCAGTTCCATGAGATTTCAGTTATTAATTGTTGATCTTAGTGCCTGTGCTAATGGTGTTCTCTTTAGAAAATCTTTTCCCTTGCTAATGATTTCAAGGCTAGACCTATACAGGTTCAGTGTATCTGGTTTTATGTTGATGTCTTTGATCCATTTGGAGTTGAATTTTGTGCAGGGTGTTAAATATGGATCTATTTGGATTCTCTTGCATGCAGCTGCCCAATTAGGCCTGCACCATTTGCTGAAGATGCTGGTCTTTTCCCAGTACGTGTATCTAGCTTTATGGTAATTTGAAAGAAAGTGGCCCCCAAAGGGAGTGGCACTATTAGGAGGTGTGGCCTTGTGGGAGGAAGTGTGTCACTGTGGGGCGGGCTTTGAGATCTCTTTTGCTCAAGCTTTCCTCAGTGTACCTTCCTGCTGCTGACAAGATACAGCACTCTCAGCTCCTGCTCCACATCTGCCTGCACACTGCCCTGCTCCCCTTCACGATCATAATGGGCTGAACCTCTGAAACTGTAAGCGAGCCACTCCAGTTAAATGGTTTCTTTATAAGAGTTGCTGTGGTCATGTGTCTTCACAGTAATGCAAACCTAACTGAGACAGGCTTCTTTGTCAAAACTCTAGTGCCCACAGATGTGTGGATTTATGTCTGAGTCTTTACTTCTATTTCATTGATTGACGTGTGTGTTTTTGTGCTAATTAATACCATGCTGGTTTTTTTTTTCTTTTTTACTATAGCTCTGTAGTGCAACTTAAAATTGGGGATGGTGATACCGCCTGAAGTTCTGTTATTATTCAGGATTGTTTTATCTATCTTGGTTTTTTGTGCTTAAATTTAAAAAAAAATTATTTTAAAAACACAAAACCAGAAGCCTAGAATTACAGCTCAACAGTAATAGAGCATGTACCTAGAAAGAACAAGACTGTGGATTTGATCCCCAGCACTGTAAATGATATTGCCAGGATAAAATTCATTTCATAATGATAAAGGGGTCCTTTCCATTAGAGGTCATAATAATCCCAAGTGTTCAAACAAAGTTCAAGTCTCCAGCACCCTGGTAAAAAGGTAGGCGTGGTTCTCACCAGTGCTGTAGGATGTAGAAATTTGCTGAAGTTTGCTGGCTGCAAGCCTGGTTCCAAGTTCAGTGAGAGATGCTGCATCCAGGGAATAAATCCAGGAGGGCAGTGAAGCAGGACACAGCACACAGTGTCTTTGTCTTGCTTCTGCATGAGTTCTCATGGTTGCTCATATACACTGTACACAATCGCACACCCAAATTATGCAGACAGAAAAGTAAATCTACAGTATGTATTTGTATACAAAGTAAACCTGATGGAACTGCAAGGAGGAAAATTGCACGGTTTAGACGTTAGTATCTTTCTCTTAATAACAGATAGAAAAGTAGCCAAAAAAAAAAAACAGAAGGAATAAATAGTATAGAAAATAGCATGTTGATTTATCTTTAAAAGCTACCCTGAAGAAAGCTATTAACCAACTTGGCATGGCATTATTTGTAGCGTTCTCTGCTGCCCACTGCTACACACATTCTCATGTGCCTGTGAACCTTTTACCAAAATGGACCATAGTGTGTGTTACAACTTGTGAAAGGATTCGGGGCATGTAAAGTATTTTCTCTGGCCAACGTAGAATTAAATTCAAAGTCATTAACAGAAATATCGCAGTATTTTAAAACTAAACCATGAATCTGTGCCTTCAGCCAGTGTGTTCTGTAGGCATGTGGGGAGGCAGGTTTTCTGAAAGAACAGAGCTCACGGAACCAGAGAGTCCCCAAACAGTGGCGTGTCCACCTGCCTCTGTGCCGTGCCGATCTTTGGTGTATTGCGTAACCTCCGTGGAGCTGCTTCATTTGCTTTTCTCCTTTTATCAATTTTTTATTAGTGTACAAAACAGTGAGTTTCATTATGGCAGCTCATATCCCTGTGGTCCCTGTGCTTTTCCTCTCAGCCTTTTTCTTAAGCTAAATGATGGGGAATACTGGTTTTCAACAGCATTTCATCTTTCTATCTGGAAAACAGCACAGCACTTTCTCTTCAGGAGATATAGTTTCACAAGTGATCTGTGCACTGTCAAACAGAATTGACTGGTCTGGCTCCTCGTTTGTAATCTAAAATTGATTTGAAAGATGCTGGACGTTGTTGAATACCAGGCAGCAATGTTATCACATGGGAATTGTCTCCACAGACAACAAAGAATAACAAAGTCAGCCACAGAAATTTCACTGTGGAAGTAGCGAAAAGACAGTACTTTGTTCTTCCAATCAGCCACAGAGTGCGTGAGATACAAGGACTGTGCTTCAGTGCAGACACTAAAGGTAGGCCGGAAGCAGTTTCTCGGGTGCTCTGGAGTCAGCAGGAGCCTCCAGCAAGGATGTGGATTGGACCAGAAGAGGACACAGATGAACAGGAAAAATCCTAAACCCTAGACTTCGCACATAGGTTTTACCTTGTGTCGTTTTTGAACTTGCGTAATGCTCCTGCTTACTTTTAGAAATCTTTTTGCCCACGATTTCTAAAATAACTGAGTTGTTGCATATAAAATAATCTGTGCTGTATTTGAACATCATCAGAAGAAGAATTTATATTGCATGAAACTCGCCTTGCCATCTAAGCCACTTAACAGCCCGTATAAAGACATAGCCCCACACGTGGCCTGAATTCCTCTTCTCAGTGGTAAGGAATGCGGTTCAGTGCATAGCTGTGGCCATGGACTTGTCGTTTCGTTCTGACTAAGGCAGATCACGAGGGAATCGGTGGCTTTGTGCCGTGGGGACACCTTGTCGCAGCACCCCTGAAGTGTTCCGTTTTACTTGTCTTTCTTTAACTCGTGCCACCTGAAAAGCAGACTGGTGACGGCCAGTCCCTCTTCTCCCGCGGGCCTGCGGTGCTTCTCTTGCCCATTTCCCTTTCGGTCCATGCTTTTCCTTCCTCCTTTTCCTGCAGTAGTCCAAAGGGGAGAGGCTCTCACGTGTGCTCACTCCAGGCATCCCCTTTTCCGTCCTAAACTTTGCTCTTTGTTTCATCTCCATCAAGAGACAACTGGTCTAGCTCCTAAGTGACCTCTTCTCTATAAACAGAATGAGGAAACTACTTTTGTAGAAAGTTCTTCCAAAGTCCACTGTCATCGAATTTATGGTTTATCCTGTCCCGCCTACTTTAGGTGCCTAATTATTCTCCAATTTTGAGTAATCAACCCACATTTTAAAAGATATAGTCTGTCCTGAAATAATTACAGGTTCTTTCCAGTTTTACACTTGATACTTTAGTGCCTTGGTAGACATTTTGTCCCAGAGTGCTCCAAAACTGTTTAAGGCCCTGAAGCTCTAGTTTAGTGGTAGAGCTCTTTCTGGTTCACATGTAGTCAGCCCTAGGGTCAACCCCAGCCCTAGTGCAAAGAGAGAAGAGTGGGAAGGGGAGAAAGAAAGAGAAAAGAAAAATGTTGAAAAAAATCGAGTTGCTTAAAAAAAGTATAGTGTCTGGGCAACTTATAAACAATTAACACTCAAAGTTCTGCCTTTAACTTTCCAAACCTTTTGGACAGAGTTTCTTCCTTCAGTGTGTTCTTGAATTACCCTTCCAGTTTTGCTGAAGCACAGTAGCCAGATGGGGAAGGTGGTGGAAGCCAAAAGGTGCCATGTACAGAGTTCAGTCTGCACCCAGCATAGTTCTGACCACGGGAAAAGCGGGTTGGGATCCAGACGGTGCTGTGCTTACCAAGCAAACACCCGGTGTGACCTGTTTTCATCCAAAGGAAGGGGTTCTCGGCAGTCCCTAAGAAGATGTCCCGTAGGCTGGGAGCGGCCTAGTAAAACGTGTTTGTGAGGAGTTTTGGCTCTTTTTTTAATTGATGCATTGAGAAGCCACTAAGAGAATAAACGAGTCTATGTTTCCTGAAGAACTGTGTCCCACGCGACACGGACTGCGGAAAGGCTAGAGGGGCCTTTGTCAGAAGCAGAATAGCGGAAAGACAGGTGTAGTAAAATGGGGTAAAGGCATCTTTCGTGTGCTGTGGAGAGAAGGGAACAGCTGGGATGATGCTGATGCTGAGTCCAGACGTAGGGCAAACAAGGGGGAAATAGACGTCGGGGTGTTGTCCAGACTCGTGAACATGCAGGGCATCTGTGAGTTGTCTACCTAGAGGCAGGTGGTCACAGGCGTCTGACTTCAGAGAAGTGTTCTTTCCCCTCTGAACAGCCCTGTGATGTCCCTTCAAGGTCACCCACCAGTCACCCTTCCCCAAACAATGTAGGAATGTGTTTTGAGAGAGCCGGAATATCTCCTCTTGTTTTGTCTACACTTTGCCATTGAGCAATCCTGTCCTCCAGGCAGTAAGTCCTGCTGACCCTGGGGCTAGTCTCTTAATTCACTTTACAGACTTTCTGTGTCCTGGATCCCTTGAGAAATTAATTCAGATCTCGTCTCTTCTCTGAATGTCCAGAATCAAACAGTCAGAAGCAGTCAGGCTTGGCCATCTCTTCCCAGGGATCCAGGCATTCACCACACCCCATAGAACAACACAGTGGGTACCCAGAGCTGGTCTGCCGCTCGGATCTCATCTCTGATCTCAGGAGATGAAGTCTGCAGTGGGGAGCTTTTACTCACAGGTGTCTCCCCCCTTTGCTCTATCTAGTAGGCAGAGCCAAAGCCAGTAGTTAAAAGCCACATTGAGGAAGACGCTGGCTCACCTACAGGAAAAAACTGCTGAATGCTTGCTTAGGGATGTCTGAAATGGAAACTCCTGCTAGGGACGGAGTGAGTTATGGTTTTGTGAGGCGTGAGGCACCGCGGAACATCCTTCGAGGTCAGTTCCATGGTAGACGGCAGCCCTGGCACGTGGAGGTGATCCGCATTGCCTGTTGAATTCTTGCCCGTGCTGCAAGCTTCCACAGATGCTTTGCCTCACTTAATCCCCACAAAGGCTCCCACAGGAACTAGTTAAGCTCCACCAGGAGAGGTATACTCACAAAAGTAAGATCACACAGCTAACAAGTGTCAGAGCCAGGACCGAGCCCAGTTCCATCTCAAACCAAAGTCCTTATGTGTTTTTTCCACAGAAGCATGAGACACTGAACCATGGGTTTCTAAGGTCCCTCCCTGCATTGCGATTCTGTCTGAGCCTACATGTGGATGGGGACATGAGTGTCTGTCTCCTCCGCATTCCTCTGGCCTCTGTCACACTAAAATGACAGTCTGTGATGCCATACCCCCCTGCAACCTCCCACTGAGACACCAGCATTTGCTCCTTTTTCAGCTGAACATAGTCCAACCTCAGTATGAGGGCAGAGGAGGTTTGCTTTGCTTTAGTTTGTTTTCCCACGCCTCCTGATGAGGATGGAGCTAGCAGTGTCAATGATTAAGCTCTTAGTCATCCTAAGTATACGTGACTCCCCTTTTTGTAGTTCTAAAAAGTGTCGCCTCTACTAAATTTCCAGGTTTTCGTTACTAGAATATTTGGCCCAAGGTCAACTTTGAGGGGCTAACTTCTATGCTAGCATTTTTAATACTAGAAACATTAGACTACTATAATTACAAACTTGCTGTTTGGCTCTTTTAAACATTACAGTCTGAAAATGTATTGAACGTGCTTATTTCAAGGTAAAGTGGCTTTGTGTGTTTTAATATTGAAAACTGTTTTCCAGATTGAAGCTGAGCTCACCAAAGAAAGAGCCCGGCATCTCATTGAGTTCCAAGAGCAAGCTCTTCTCTTTAAGGAAGAAGCTAAACTGGAACTTGACATTGAGAAAGAAAAGCACCAGGAAGTAATTCAGAAGTATCAGCAAGAACAAGAGGACCTGCAGAAGAAGGTCTGTTCACCACTGTCTGTGCCGCAGTCCAGCGACACAGCCTCGTGTTCTCAGGCGTGCCTTCCTTTCTCTAGCTTGATAGTGCGATCATGGTTACTGTATCTTCGTTCTGCCCACACAGACAAGTGGTTCAGAAAAGATACTGAAGGCAAATTACAAAAGCACTCGACCAAGCTCCGAATGCATTTGCTTTCTACTGACAACACCACATAACTAATGACTAGCTTGACTCCTGGTCTAATAGTAAAGATAATAAAGCATTTTACACAATTAAAAATGTCCTTCCTAGGATTTAGTCTTCTTAACTAGAGGTATTTTTAATTTCATTTATTAATAGAGATGTTTTAATATTAATTAATTATAATATTAAGTAACTGTTACATTTTATTGATATTTAATTTATTAATTAATAAAAATTTATTGATTTTATTAATTCATTTATGGATGAGGAAAAATACTATAAAAATAATGAGTCTGTTGAAGTGCCCTTTGTCTGTTAGTTGTTGATTTTACTTAATTAGGAGACATCCTCCTGCCTCAGCCTCCCAAGGGTTGGGATTACAGACGTATACCACTAAGTTGGGCAAGTTGTTCCTGCTTTTGTAGGACTTCAGTGAAGGGAGGGAAGAAAAGGAGGGGAGAAAAAGAGGGAGAGAGAGGCAGATGGCAAGAGAATGAATCAAAAGTCAGTGTGAAACTGAAAAAGCTCGTTGAGAATCCATACCAGAGGTCCTAGATAACTCAGCAGGTCAGGTCGTTTGTTACCATGCCTAAAATAAGTGAATTCAATCCCCGGGACCCACATGGTGGAAGTGGGGGACCAGCTCCGGCATGATCTCCTCTTACCGCCACATACGTGCACACGCACGCACACACGCACACACGCACAAATAGATAAATGTCTCTAAAATATAATTTTGAATTTGTTTTTCAAATCCAAGTCAGGGGCTAGAGAGAAAGCTGTGCGTTAAGAGCATTGGTTGCAGGTGACTCCCATCCACATCCAAGCACCTGCATGACGGCTCACACCCTCCCGTAACTCCCCTTCCCAAGGCTCTAACCCTCTCTTCTGGCCTTAGTATGCACATGGCACACAGACATACATGCAAGACAAACACTCATAAACATAAACAAATTGAAGAAAAAAATTTTTAAAGAATTCATGTTAAGTAAGCACCAACAGCCTAAGAGGCTCAGTGTTTGTGTGAAGACGGATGTGGAGCCGTTGTGGGGTTCACAGGGGACAGGAGGGCCAGCTACGAGAGAACACGACACAGTAGTGCCTGGCCCTGCTCAGAATGCCCTGCAGATGCTTCTGGCTTGAAATTCTTGAGGATTTCATCTTTGAATCTGATTTTTTTTTTAAATGAATTCCTATTAAAACCATGATGCATGTGCCGGGAGCTTGGTGCCTCCACTCCACTGATGGTGTAGCCTGTCTTAGCCAGGTCCACACATCTTGCTGCATAGCTCCTGCATCAAGGGCTCCACAGAGTGGTCATCTCCTTCCTCCCTTCGCCTCATGCCTGCAGTCCTCCTGAGTAGCTTAGGGTCCCATTGGCAGAGGGAGGCAAACAAAATGGCACCATTACTTAAGAGAAGTCTAAATTCAAATGTTATCAGAGAAATCTGATTTTGAAATGTTGACCCCCCCCCACTTTTTTAAAATCCAGACCTATTTGTGGCTCTGAAAACCCCTGTCATAGGATAACTTGCTGTTCTTTGTCATCTCTGCCCGGAGGAAGGGACCACTGTTCAGACCTAACGGTGACCCCCTTCCTTCTTCTGAATTAATTGAAAAATAGTAGAATATTAATTCCTGAAGTGACTCATGGTGTTGAGAGATTTCTTCCAGCAGTTATTCCTTATGTAAATTGGACATTTGAAACTAATTTTTCATGCATACTGTTCTTCAACAGTGGTCCCCAGAGCCCTGGAAACTCACGTCTGTGGCGTTGCCAGAGTCCCCGTGGCTGGTTCCCTACTGGACCATAAGTAGAGGACTTACAACGTGGTTGGCACGCCTGCTCTTCTGTTGTTTGCTTGCTGTTGTTTTGGGGGTTTTGTTTCGTGGGCTTTGGTGTTTTAAGACAGTAACTCACACTGTTCTGGCACTTACCATGAAGCCCCAGCTGGCCACAGAGTCCCAGTGATTCTTTTGCCTTGGCTAGAGCTAGAATTTAGGAGTGAGCCACCAAGCTCACTGTTTTGTTTTTCAAGGAGGAAGAGAAGTCTCTTCCCTTCTGCAGACTGCGTGCTATGGGCAGAAGGTTCCCTGGGTTGTCTGGTGCTCTTGTGTGAGGAGCAGCACATTGGTGTCCTGTCCTGCTGTTTTCCAGAACGCCGTAATGACCAGCTTAGTGGCTACTTCTCCTTCAGTTCAAGTCACTCAAGTTTAACACTTACTTCTTCAGTCGTTCTGGTTGTCTTAGCAGTGCTCTGTAGCCAGGCCTGGCTCTCCAGAGCCTGCTAAGCGTCTCTCGTTTCTGCTCAGTCTCCACTGGTGACAGATTAGCAGCAGCGGCAAAGGGATTTCACCACTGAAATCAGATACAGCTCTAACCCAGGGGGATTTTTAGAAAACATTTACTGGTACCCCCACTATAGAACAATCTGGAATATCTGTGATCACGAGAAGTGGGGAAGGGATGGGGTGCCTCTATAGAAGACAGAGCTAGTGTTTGGGTACACCAATATATAGGGGAAAAAGTACGTCAAAGGCAAACTTGCTGTTTTGACCCCAGAGGAGTACAGCTGTGCCTCTCTCACTGTGTCTCCAAACATCAGGCGGGCACTTGGAGGCCCCTGCCTCCAGCCAAGCCCTCTCCCATCTGTTTGCAGAAAATTGAGTACCTTTGGCAGCTCGATACAGTCACAGAGGTTTAAGTATTTCCAAGGGTGCCCAAGTAGTCAATGGGATACCATTTTAGAAAAAAATAAATAAAAATCTGTGTTGACTTTAAAAATATCTGAAGGCCTCTATGTCATAGGGTTTGCTTTTATCATAAAGGTAGAAAAGCACCCTGGTTTATCAGAAGAAACTTTGCAGCAACAGCAAGAGCTCTGCCGTTCCCTGGAAACAGTTGCCTGTAAACTAATGTGCCATTTATCTTACAGATAGCTGACTTAATCGCAGGCGCTACAAAAGACCTGCGGCTCGAAGTGGCCTCTCTCCAAGAAAAGCTCCACGAATCCCACGCACGATATACTGAGGAATCTGAGTCCAAGAGGAAAGAGATGGAAGACCTGAAGAGTCTGGTTGCAGAATTCGAGTGTCGCTTGAAGCAGGAAGCCAGCCGCGATGACTCAGTTTCGGAAGACTTGAAGAAGGAAATGAAACAGAAGTCAGACGAACTGGAAAGAGTAATGCTGGCCCAAACGCAGCTGCTGCAGCAGATCAACCAGTCCCAGGAAGAGGTAGGAAGCAGGTGACCCCCGCAGCCAGGAGCACGGCCCTTCAGAAAGCAGACTAACAGTCACAAGTGAGACAGGCAGCTTGACGCCAAGGAAAGAGTCACACGCTGGCTCCATGGCATCCCTTAGCCTCTGTGGGCTAGTTCTCTTATGTTTAAGCATCCTTTACTCTTTGAGAAAATTATGCATTCATACAACGTATTTGTTAGTCGTAGTCATACACATCCATCCTCCCCTTCTTTCCACTCACTGACCCCCCCATGTCCTCTTCCCAACTTGATGTTTTGTTTTGTTTTGTTTTGTTTTCTTTAAATAACAGTTCAGTTAGTTCTGCCCATGGGTGTGCAGCCATCACTGGGACACAGCCCATCTACCCGAAGCCACACCCCTAGAGAAAACTGACTCTTTCCCTAGCAGCCATCAGTGGTCAGCATTGCTTCTCAGCCAGGGGTGGGAGGCTCACCAGCCCCTCCCCCCTCCATACTGGAGTGCTGACTGGCTTGATCCCATGGGAGTCTTGTTCAGGCAGCTTCGTCCTCTGAGTCCATAAGTACAAGGGTTTTGTCACGTTAGCGAGAAACCTCAGTCCTGCTTCTTAGACTCCACTCCCTCTTCAGCCAGGTTCTGCTAGCCTTGGGGGCAGGGTGTGACACAGCTGTTCCGTTATGGCTTGAGCCCTTTCTGTGAATCAGTTCTGTCTTGCAAATGATCACCTAAAAGCTCCAAGCCTAGAAATCTTTACAGATTACATCTCACTTGCTTTAACATTAAATCTTGTCCAAGTAATTTTCCGAGCGCATGCTGCTTATGCTGAAAAGGAAATCCAGACGCTGTGGAGATAGATAATTTGATTTTCATGGCTTACAGCTCTGCCAGCCCGCCCTTCCACTGCAGCTTCCTTGCTGGAGTCTTCTGTCTTCCGTGTGTGGAGCTATTTCAGCAGTGTTTTACAACTGAAGTAGACTCGTTGTTATTGAGAACTTTTCTCTCTTGCTTATATATGAACTACTAAACAGTTTAGAAATAGTGTAGCAATTAATTTTAATATTTGATCCCACTTACAACGATATAGCATATAAAGGCAAATGGACAGTTTTGAATGCTAGCGAGAAGGAAGAGTTTTGTTGGCCTTGTTGGCATCTTAATAAAGACGTGAATGGAAAGGGCTAGCGATGATATGAGATGTTAACAATAAACACCATTTTCTTGCTAGTTTTAAATTGCTAACCAAAACGGAAAGCTTCTGCCATCCTTATAAATATGAATAAATAGATATGAAATGAGCCTATCATAAAGAATCACAAGGCTGAACTAGGGATTGGATAAACTATTCCATGAGAGCGCCGCCCACTATAAAGTAGCCATTATTTGTACGTTGCCAGTGAGGAGCCCACAAGCCTGGGTGGTTCCACAGGCTCACACAGCGAGGGAGCCGAGATTCAAGTCTGGATCTCTGTGGCACAAAAGTTCCTTTTCCAGGAAGAACCATTCTTCCAGGAGTGATTCTGCTTGTGGATTCCAGGACAACCTCAGGCTTAGCCCTCACGGTTGTACAAAAAGTACCCCTCACCATTGAGACATCCCATTTCTGTGGATCAGGAAGCTGCTGTAGTTTAGCTGGGTGTCTGTGGTTGAAGGTCTGGAAGAGCTGGTGTGAGGGTGTCCATGAGGCAACAGTTTCAGCCAGAGGCTCTACTGAGAGAGGCTGGGCTTCAATGAGCAAAGTTATATTAGCAAGCTAATATTCTCATGGGCTGTTAATAGAGAGCCTGTGGCTGTTGGCCAGAGGTATCCCTCAATTCCATGACACATGGGCCTCTTCAGAAAAGAATTCACAGTGTCTGCTGACTTCCCCCAGGGCAAGTAGAGACTGGGTGCCAAGACAGAAGCTAAGACAGAGGCCACAGTCCTTAGGTAACCCAGAAGTGGCATCCCACAGTTGTCCATAGCTTTTTTTACATTCTGTTCATTCCAAATGAGAGAGTAAGTCCAATCCTACATGCAAGGTACGTAAGTACCTAAGATGTAACTATTAGGAGGATGGGGTCCTAGGACCATCAAAAGCTTCTGTATTTGTTATTTCTCTATTGCCGTGATAAAACATCAGGAGCAAGGCAGTTTATAAAATAAAAAGTTTAGTTGGTCTTACACTTCCAGAGGGTTAATTTATGGTGGTAGAGGAAGGACATGGAGGTAGATGCATGGAGCAGCAGCTGAGAACTCAGATCTTGATCCATAAGCAGGAGGCAAAAAGAGATATTGGAAATGGGGCCAGTCTTTTGAAACCTCAAAGCCTGCCCCCAGTGAGTGACACACCTTCTCCAACTAAGCCACACCTCCCTAATCCTTCTCAATGAGTTCCACCCACTAGAAACCAAGTATTCCAATGTTTGAGTCTATACTTACGTCTTCTATCCGCACCCTCTAGAGGTGATGTAGTTAGCAAAACTACAGGTGGGGAGTGGATCTCTTTACAGATGGAGAGCTGAGGAGAGCTCATCTCATCTTGTTCCTAGTTGCAAATGAAAGGCATTTTTAAGACAAGTTTCATTTTTTTTACAATATGACCTTCTGGGACTAGAGAGACGGCTCAGCAGTGAAGAGCAATTGTTCTTTCAGATGACCTGGGTCAATTCCCAAACCCAGATGACAGCTCACAACTGTCTATAACTCTAGTTCCAGAGGATCTGATACCTCTTTCGACCTCCGAGGACTCCTATACACATATGGTGCACAAACATACATTCAAGCACACACATATACACCTAAAACAAAATAGTTAAAAATGAAACAAAATATGGGCTTCTGAAAGACAGATATTAGGTTAGTATGTAAATAGTAATGAACCATTACTAGAGGGGAGAAAGTATAGTTCATAAAATAAAGTTAGTGAAAATTTTGTGTGTGTGGGAAATACCTCTCACGGGGTGGAGGGGGGGGGGGCAAGTAGACCGGGGTTTTCCATCAGAAGTTACCGAAATATCACCTCAGGTTAAATAGTGAGAGCTGGAGTCTGCGTAAATAACTACCAAGGCCGTTTCTCCCGCTAAACATGTCCAGAATATGCTTATAAAATGGGAATGAGCCAATGGAAGTGATAGGACTGGCGAGCAGGAAGAACGTGAGCTGTAAAGAAAGTCACAAAAGACGAAAAGTCCTGTGTGTTTCTAGCCATGTTCTGTAAACACTTTAAGTTCCTCGGAGTCTGGAGAATTTTAAGCTGTGATTACGTGGAGGAAAGCTCCCATTAGGATGGAGATAAATTAGTGTTCTCCTAAGGAAGCTAATTAAGGGGAGGAAGGCCCTGTTCCCTTTCGAGAGGACAAGGAGAGAGTGGAATTTGTTTTTAACTATAGAAAGGGTAAGAAGAAGGCTGAGGCCTCTGAAAGGCAGAGTGGCCTTCCACAGCGACAACAATGCCTTAAGCAGGACTGGGAGGAGGTGGGTAATCCCCCCTCCCCGACAGGGAGTGGAAAAAACAAAGCTACTGGCAATGCAAATTTGAACAAGATTCCAAAGCATTCATATTGGGGGAGAAGACACACACACTAAAAAGCTGGAACATCGGAAGCAAACGAGAGAGCGGGTAGACGATGTGAGCGAGTAGCATATTGTTATTAAAGCCAAAGTAAAATAGGTCATGTATTTTTGGTACCAGTGGTCCCCTCCTATGCATTCCACATGAATTCTGTCAAGACAGTGTGGCCCAGTGTAAGGGCCTCGTTATGGTCTTGTAGTCAAGAGGAAGAGTATAATTTTTAAAAAGCAGATCCACAGGAAAACAGAGCTCAGTCTTTTTTGTTTTAAGACCAGATACAAGAGAAGAAGAGGGGCAGAACTTTCAAATTCTGTAGTTCTTGTAGCCCATCTAATGGTAGTTAAAAAATATTCCTCTTCTCCCTCATCTTGAACACCTGGTTCTTGAAGACCGTTATTCTGAGGGGTTTTGTTATTTCTGAAGCTTTTCTTCTGATAAACCTATGATAGTTGGTTTTATTGTGTTTGGATTCATGAGTACATAATTTTAATGTAGTCAACCTAAAATCCATCTTCGTTCCTAAAATTTTATTTAGTTTCTCATTCCTATTTCACCAAAAAGCCATTTTTTGTCTTTCTGCGGTGTTTGTGGCTGAACAGACAGCTGCACGGCAGCTGCGCCCATCTTTGCTAACTGGTACCCACACCTTTCTCACTGAACTTCTTACCTCAGGTGCCCCCCGTCAGCTGGCTGGCCACCCACTGTCCTGGGTTCTGTCTGGTTAAAGTTGGTAGAAACTGTGTCATCTGTCATTCCGTGACTGGTCAGGGTCTCGTTAGTGTAAAACACGAACAACGCCATATGTGCTTATTCTTCAGTGAAGACCTCTTTCCTGGCATTGCCCATCCCCTCACCCCCAGTTATGCCAAACACAGCTGATTCTGAAACCCCGCAAATGGGGCTGTCCCCTTCAGAATGATCAAGTCACTTGGCCAAG
>NC_022009.1:112006955-112064021 GCF_000317375.1 Microtus ochrogaster
CCAGCCACTCTCACGTTCTCAAGAAGTGGGAACTGGCCACTTCTAATATTAGAAAGTTAAGTAGAGGGTGAGCTAATTTACATTTTCAATTTTATACTAGCCTGCTCTGTGGGAGTACAATTAAGCAATCGATTATTTTAAGTCCAATTGAAGTAACCTTTATCTGAGAGTTTTGAGGTAGCTGTAGACAGTGCCCAGCAACAACGGGTGGCACAGTAATTTCTCCCTCCTTAGGCCACACTAACCCTTCATGAAAACTTTGAGCCCCTGCTGTTCTCTGTCTCCAGCTTTGTCCCCCACCTCCCCGCACGACGTCGTTCACAAAGCTGGCAGAGAGAGCTTCCTTTCATGCCAGTGTGATTGTGCCAGTGCCCTGCTTGAAAGCTCTTCCCATGAACCAGCTGGCCCTCTCAGAGCCAAGTAAAGGCTCCAGTGATAACTCGCTGCCAAAGTTCACCTCATCTGACTTGCTCGCCTCCTCCTCCCTCAGTGCTGGGCTCTTCTGTGTTTACAAGCTGTGGCTCCCAGCAGCCGTGTGCCATGCCTGGCTGTGTCTCTCCTGCTGCTGCCTCTGCTTGGAAACCCCCTTTTTCCTTCTTTTACTTGGTGCCTGCCATTTCATTTTGACTTCCACATGATATTCTTTTACCATGTGATGGTAAAGTGTGGCCCAAGATAATCCTGTCTAGGACAGGTAAAGGATGCTGGCTTCATTGATTGTTTTCGTGTTTACTTGTAATTTTCAGCGCCATGAAGCATAGTCTATCTTCTGCATTTTTTCGTGTCCCTCAGTAAACATGAATATTAAAAGTCTGCTAGAGCCAGGCATACTAGTGCACACCGTTTTAGTCCCAGCACTCGGGAGGCAGAGGCAGGAGGATCTCTGCAAGACATAGGCCAGCCTGGTCTACACAGCGAGTTCCAGGCCAGCTAGAAATGCATAGTGAGACCCTATCCCCAAAACAAAGCAAGCAAATAAAAAAAGTCTGCACAGCCCAGACTTCTTGCCTAATTGCTGAAAACAATATAGCCAACCAGAGGTCGGGCTTCTTTTCACATATGATGGAATTTTCCGCTAATGGCTACTGACTGACTACATCCACATGTCCGTCATCGTGCTGGCCCACTCCACTCCTGAAATAGCAACTTCCTAATGTCTGTTTCCTTATTGTACACCATGACTGCGTAAATTATAACACCTAAGCTACCTGTGGACAAAGCTGAGTTGTAGTGTCAGCTGGGGGAGTAGTTGTGACGGCAGCAGAGAAAATGAAGGTGTTAGGATATCCGCTTAAGAATATCCGCAAAACCACAGTGGTTTGGCCCAGATGAAATTCCCAACTGTGGATCCTGTTTTCAGTTCAGAGGTCCTCCTGGCTTGGGAAATAATAGGAAGAGAATTAATCCTTTGTTCCGAAGGCTAATAACCTTGTGGGATGAGTTGCTGAGGGCTGGCCTCTCCCTGCCCCCACCCCTGATCTTCCTGTCGGCTGGAGTGTGTCCAGCAGGAGTTGGAGGGTGCAGTCTGTGAACCCGATGGCTGGTTCAGCCCTCCCTGGCTGGAGGGCACAGCCTGGAGCCTGCTGGCACCACGCTCCATGTGCACCTGCTCTTGGGGGACGTCTTTCCGTTCACCCTACCCTTTCCTTCCCTGCAGCCACTTGCTTGAAGCCAGTTTTGAAGGGACCTGCCCTGGGTGTGTCTTCTGTAGAGTGTGACTTTTTTAGAGGCTCAGAGTCATGTTCAGTGGATCGGTTGAGTTTTATTTCTCTTTAACGCGAGCTCCGCTCATCAACGCATTGCTTCATCTTTTCGTGTTGTTATGCCTGTCCTTTGTGCCGCTAGCTTGCTTGCCTCAGTGCTCATTGCTATCCTTAGTTTTCCATGCTTCAAAAAAACTCTTATGACTCTTATGATTTTCTTAAGCAGGAGTATTTTATACTAGTTCATTGAAACCCACTTAAATTTGGTTACTTCTACACGTTTGCCAGCTTACTGTATATATAGGCAAATGATGCGTATAGACAAATAGCACTGTATATCTAGATAAATACTGTAAATAGATAAATAATGTCATGAACTCTTTCTTTTCGAAAGAAAGGTTAGAGCATTAGAGTTTAGAATCTTGAAAAAATCAGATGGAAATGTCCAAGTTTTCAGCACCTTGACATCCTAGACATGAAATGGCAAGTGTATGCTTGCCATGATGAAACAGACTCCTCATGCAGACACAGGCACAGGGCTAGGAGGTGGCTGGGCTCTATCACTCCAAGGCGGAGTGGTTCTCTGCGAGTTATGTAACCAACCTTCACTTCTGTGTCCTTTTTTAAAAACATTTTTTGGTAAATATATCAAGAGCAGGAAATGTGATGGCCCTAACACAGCACCTTATTAATCTTTCTTGTAAGCAGCTTAATATTTCCCCGACCCCGACTTCCAACCAGTATTCAGGTGGAGTTAATGAGGGCCAGACGACAAAGCCTACATGCCAGTAGTTTCCAATTGCTCTAAAAACCAAAAACTAGCAGAAGCAAATAATTGACCAACACCTTAAAAAATAGACATGAGTGGGGATCACATGTGTGTGTAATATAAATATAAATGAGGACCTTTGACCCCGGCATTCTAATGGCTTTAATAAAAGTTACTGCGTTGATCTGGAACTGTTCCATAGTCTTTTTGTTGTCGTTGGTTTAGGTTTTTTTGAGGACAGGGTCTTTCTATGTACTCATGGCTGTCCTCGAACTCACAGAGGTCTGCCTGCCTCTGCCTCCCTGGTGCTTGGATTAGAGGTATGCACCTCCATTCTCAGCCCAAATTGTATTTTAATTACGAAATTTGTAACTCGGTAAAGTTCTGCCCATAATCACGAGAAACTCAAATACAGGAAGATGCAGCTTAGCCTGCTGAGTTCTTATTTAGTTCCGCTGATGGCAGATTAGTCAGTAGACCCACAGGGAGGGTGTTTTCCACTAAGAGTCGGACTTGGAAATGCCTTGGCTATTTCTACAGGCTAACCTGATTGATAATTCCTAGGTCGCTATCAATGCAAATGTGTCTGTTTTTAAGACACGACATTGAACGACTGACTTTTCGTCCTGTGTGTGTGTAAGTACATGCACATGTGGCAGTCAACTGGTCCAGAAGTCAATGCTGGGTGTCTTTCTCCATCGCTCTACCCCTTACTTTCTGAGACAGGATGTCTCACTGAACCTGCATGTCACCAGTTTAGGCAGACCAGCTGGCCCCAAAACTCCTAGCAATCCTCCTGCCTTAGCCTTCTCAGAACTAGGATTCGAGACATGTTTTGCCATCCCTGACTTTTTCCATGGGTGTTGTGGAAAACTGAGTTCAAGTCCTCACGATTGCTTGACAACCACATAGTAACTGAACCATCTCCCTAGCCCTCTCCCCATTTACAGATCCGTTGGCCTGCAATGCCAGGTGCAGCAACCCTTTTCATGAACAAACACCTATACACCTTAGACAGGCCACCAATGACTGATCAAACCCAGCTTGCTGAACCATGGTTCTATTGGGCTTACTTACAGGAACACGGGTGTGGTGTCATTAGCAGGAGCATAGGTAACCCCAAAACAGCTGCCTCTTCATAAAGTCCTACTCCAGTGTGGGTGACGACCTCCTAAAAGCATCGCAAACACACACACACACACACACACACACACACACACACTTCAGTTAACCTTCCCCTACGGTATACTCCAGCACCTCCTGAGCCCGTGGGCATCTAGAGCAGAATTATTTATAGCGAGTGGAGTGAGCAGGAGAGAAAGGGAGTGGATGGAATCTCAGGTGGGCATCTGATGACCTTCCTTTCTCACTCCTCTGAGGAAATGTCAGGAGCCCTCCTGTGTTAGTGTCTACTGTGGGAGACCACAGCTGCTCTGATTACAATGGCCGCATTATGCCTGAGGATGACATTTTGTGGTATCTGGACACTGGGAAGATCCAAGACCCAATGTTTACTATGGCTTTTGAGGGAACTGTGATGAACTCCATATGTGAAAATGGAGAATTCCTCAGCTAGACAGACAGACAGACAGACAGACAGACAGAAAGGAAGAAAGAAAGAAAGGAAGAAAGAAAGAAAGACAGAAAGAAAAAAAGAAAGAAAGAATCTCTCATCCAATCATATTGCTTACATCTGCCTCAATATATCCCTACTGTGTGAGATTGCATTTTCTACAGACAATCCTATCCAAAATCCCATCCTTATTGAACACTCATAGCATCTGCTCTTCCGTTAGATTCACAGAAGCCAGTTCTGGCCAATCTCATGAGGCTGCAAGTCTCTTCAGTAGGAGGCTGTGCTATAGTTTGGACATTGAGGATCTCCCCAGCCCCCATGTTAAAGGATTAGTCCCCAGATGATGCTGTTGGGAAGTGTTGGGGCCTTTCAGATGTTGGCCTTGTGGGCATCACTGGAGGTGTGCGGGGTCCTGGCAGTCCTTCCTGACTGGTTGTACCATGCCCTCCTGCTGTGAGCTGCCACCCTCTTCAGGGCCCAACACAAAGGTAATTACCTCAGGTAGTCTTCACAGTGCAGTGATGTGAACTAATGCAGGCTATCCAGCACCGCTTACACCAACCTAATGGGAGATTTCTGCTGGAATTAAAAGAAGACCGTGTTCTTTATTGGGGGAGATTATCCTACAGAATGACGCATGATCTGTATGTTTAAGTTCTCTGGAAAGCATCTGAGAAATAACTAGTATTGCTATTTAACCACTGTGGTTGCTATATTGTTATTCTTCTCAATCTCATGATTTTACCAGTTTGCTTCATGGATTGGGCTGTGCTCTCATTATACAGTAACATGTGAAGACTTTACAGATAATAGTTAGTGGCTATCAGACATGAGGCAAGGAAGTTGAAATCCCACTGATGTCAGCCTTGGCGGGCCTGGGTTTTTGCCCCAGTCCTTCCATATCACCCACAGAACCCTGAGCGGGGACCCCACCTCACTCACAAATGGCAAGGCTTGAACTAAACATTCTGTCAGCCTTCTCTCCAGCCTCACACACTTTTCCTCCCTTCCCTTTCACGCGTGGCAGTGTAGTAAAGAGACAGAGAATACAGCCTCCGACCTTCAGCTCAATCTGATTTAAACTGTCAGGAACTCGTCACTTACATAAACTGTTTAAAGCCAGGGCTGCTTTTTCTTCATCTCTTTTCCAGAACACTTTTCTCCAGGAAACGGTGCGGAGAGAGTGTGAAGAACGCTTTGAACTGACAGAGGCTTTGAGTCAAGCCAGAGAACAGCTCCTGGAGCTCAGGAGGAGTGGAGGAAGCTTACGGTGTTCCCTCAACAAGGGCACCCTAACCTACCCTGCCACCGCAGTCAGCAATCACCGCCAACAAAGCAGTGCGAGGCAGAACTGTGGACGAGGCACCAACCCGCCCAGCCTGCGCGGACTGCCAAAACCCACAGCTTCCCCAAGCCCAGATAAGCTCAAGAAGGTCAGCAGCTCCGGACTGCCCGCCCTTCCCCAGTCACATCCTCCCAGGGGCAGAACATCTTCGGTGAATGAGACCCGGCGGAGATTGTCCGCCATCCTTAGCCGGAGGCTGAGTCAGCAGTGATGACCGGAGCCAGGAGCAGTTCTGTCCACGGTGTACACACCCTTTCATAGCCTGCCAGAGGCTCGCTGTAACTGGGTGCCCGGAAACATAACGTGTCTGTAGATATATTTAACAAGGGCTGTAAAAAGCTAGGAACTTTCAAAAGGCTTTGGAAATGGCAACAGACAATGAAGTCGGTATTCCAGAGGGCTGATTTCCATGCTCATGAATGTATTGTACGCTCTGCGACCCTGGTCTTTTAGGCTTCTCACCCTAGTGGGTTTTTCTTTCTCCCTCGGTCATTTCCTGTCTTCCATCCTCCCCCTCCCTTCCTGCTTTCTTTCCTTAGCAAGCAGATCATCTCCACAAAGCAAAGTAGATTATATTGGTGTTATTGGCATTTGTTCATTTGGTTATTAAACTGCATAGATGTAATAAGTATTTCAAATAGAAAAGGAAGTCCTGAATTTCCAAAGTACTTCTTTCAAATCCTCGCAGAGCTAACATCACCCAATGTTCCTCTCCCTCGATCTACCTGGGTATGGATGGCTTTGTAGGCTGGGTCCAGAAGTCGTGATTGACAGCCTGCAGGATACCACCCACCATGAGGCAGGGGGCCTGCTACAGAAGGATGGCTACTCCCATTCAGGGAAAAGTGGTTTGGTCAGATTCTGACTATCGTTTCAGAAAGCAGAAGGCATGAAAGTGTTTCTTGATGGCTATTTTCTGCATTGAAGGATTCTGGCACATAGCTGAGTTCTATTGAACTTCGATTCTCCAGTCACGGGGAAGAGAACTAACACAAGATCTCCTGGTAAAAAGAACAGAAGGCTAATTTGGATTCAAAATTGATTACCCTGAGAAATGGGTAACCGATTACAGTTTCTGTTCTCAGGGTGAGACTGTAGAACAAGATCTGCTCTTTGAAGTCATCTTAAAGCTACCCGCTCATGTTGCTGTCCATACCTAGGGCTGTGCTCATCTGTCTTCTCCATGGGATTTTGTCTTTATGTTGGGGGGAGTGAAAACCAACTTAGCCCCTCTGCCTGCTGAAACATGGACATCCAGCTTCCCCCTTCTCCTCCGGGGAAAGCAGTAACACGTGTGACTGTGGCACGCTCAATTATCACATTTGCTGCAATATTGGTGAGAGAGGCCATAGGTACCTGGCAGCCTCCCCACTGCCTAAGAGAATACCCTGACTAAACACAATCAAAGTTACCTCCCGTCTTTCTGAGGCTTGCTAGAGGGTTTTAACCACAGCATAAGTCCACACCAGGTGCCCCGGTTTCCTGACTATTTTAGGTAGGAGTCTTTCTTTAGGATCAGGATACTTCCCGTTGTCTCGCAGAGGTTGTCATTCTTCAGGAGAGCCCAGCAGCATAGAAGCGTGACTGGAGGGTGGACTGAAGGAGTATACTTCGAGACGGGAGTTGAACCAGAACACTGTCACTCAATCCCAGTCCTCCCAGCCCTAAAGGCGTCTTCCCAAGCCTCCATCATGATTGTTGCCAGCTCCACCCACCCTGCAGTTAATATTTGTCCTTTTGTAAGTCCCCTCACTTTGTGTGTGAGAAGGAAAGTTGATTCAGGGTAAAATGACTGCAAAGTAACAAGTGTCCTTTGCTAATTCTAGGGCTTCTAGCGAATGCTAATGCAAATATGCACCTATTAAAATAAGAAATATTAGTGGGTGTTTCCCTTCCTCGGTATCATCCTGTATAATGTGGCAGGGACCGGTTCACTAGATCTCCTGGTTCTGAACTTTGTTTGCACGTTGAATTATAAATACTGTAACATAAGGTAGACGGTAAAGCCCGCAAAGGCCCAGAGCATCTTGGGCGATAATCTCTACCATCAGGTGAGACACGCTTGCTCGCTGTTTTGCAATCTCAGCTCTCATTGCAAGAGCCCCAGGCATACAATGAGTTTCTTTATTTTTACCGTGAATGTGGGTCAGTAAGGAAAGTCACATGCAAGCTTTTCTACAGATGTAAAGACCGCCATTGCAAAACCTGGCTTCTTAGTTTGTTGATACACTCTTGCTTTGTGATGACTGTCCGGAACTCAGAATGGAACCATTGTCTGTCACACGGTTGTGTTATATGCTACAAAGGTATCAGACACATAGATGGATAGACAGAAAAATGGTAATTACATTTAGTTTAGCCTACACCATCTGAATAGTGCAGATTGAGCTATGGGCATATCTATGTATTTGAAGAAAGAAATCCTTAAAAGTGTCACAAGACACTAGAGGTTAAAAACCCATCTCCTTGATTTTCCTGGTGATGAACTCTTGGCTTGAAAGAGTATCATGAATATTAAGAAGGTAGTGAGGGGCTGGAGACATGGTTCAGTGACTAAGAGCTCTTGCTGCTCGTGCAGAGAGAACCCTGGTTTGGTTCCTGTCATCCGTATGGCAGCTCAATCATCTGTAACTCCGTCTGGACCTGATGCCCTCTTCTCACTTCCGTGGGCACTGCACACAGGTGGCACACACACAGGTGTCCTGACAAAACACCCGTGCACAGAAAGTAATCAAATAATTTTAAAATAATAAATAATTTCAGATTTCTGAGGTTTCTGAGCATCTTGAGTTACAGGTTAACCCTAAAGCTACCCACTTACTTGTTTTTTCAACAGATATGGAGACTTTCATTTTAAAAAGAAATTGTGAGAGCTTAAAAAAAAAGACATATTATCAGTCCTCAAGAATTATATAGTAGGGGCCAAGAATAAAGCATTTGTGGACATCATACACATGGGAGGTGCTGAGTAAAATGTTGAGAGCAAGGTGGATGAATCTTAGTAGGGGAATCAGGAATGCTTCAAAAAAATCAGTATATACAGCAAGACTTTAAAAAGAGGAGCAGAATTGTACAGAAAAAGGTAGACCAGTCAGAAGAAATGCATAAACAGACGTGGGAATCATAGAAACCTGATAGGCTGATCTCACTGCACGAAGGTGTTGACTAAGGGCCAGTGTGTGCTGTTAGCTGGACATGCCACGTGTTTTTCTGAAAATGAGGAGCTTTGCCCTGGCAGGGCTGTGCTGGGGTGATGTGGGGTGGGGAGACTGGAGGATGCAGCAGCAGCTGGCAGACAGTGAGTGGTCCGGGCAAACTAATGAAGTTCTAATGAAGATATTGGTGCTGGGAATAAGGAATAGGTGTTAGATTAAAATTCTATTCAGGGCAGGGAAGGGATTTTTTTTCCTCCCGCTAACTGCAATCTGAAACTGTTACCAGCCTTTGACACATTGGCAAGACTGCATTTGATGGGCATGGCTCTAATTGGAGGATCGTCTCTATTTAAGAATAATGTGAACTAGTGGGAGCTATGTTTCATTTGGGAATCACATGACCCACAAACTACTGCACATAGAATGCCCCTTACAGGAGCACGCGGATCTGAAAAGGCTGTAGGAACTGTGGAGGAAGAGATAAGTGGACACGAAACAGAAATAATCATGTCTTGACTCAGAGAATGTAACTACAGCTACACAGGGTGATTCTGGAGTGATAACTGTATAATAAAATCTGATTTTCACTGCATGAAGGGAAATATAAAAGAAAATGCTCCAAGTAAAGTAAGGGTTATCTTAAAATCTTCACACTTTGCAGTACTGAAGAGACCTAATAACATCACCTGGTCCAGATAATCGTTCACTTAGTTAATTAGCTTTCTATTTGCATAACTGTGTAACATCCGACGGAATGGAAGACCCTGGGCTTCAACTCCTGGCTTACCCATCTCATTTCCAGACAAAGAGTATGACCAGTGGGCCAGCTTTTTCCTACTCAAAGTCAGCCCTTCCAGCAAGATCAGCATCTGCTGGCAGAGTGTAAGAAACGCAGAATTCCTCACCTCACACCCAAGCCTGCTACTATCCCTCTCCTTCAGCTTCCTCTCCTCTCCCCTTCCTTCCCCTCCATCCCCTCTGCTCCTCTCCCCTCTCCTCTCCCCGGCCCTCCCTTCCTCTCCCCCCCTTGGATCCCCACCCCCTGTCCTTGTACACGCTAAGATTTCCATCGCTGATCTCTAACCCCAGCCTGAAGTGGTTTGCATTTGCTTTAAGGGGTGAGTCTGTTGCTCACAGTGGGGTATTCCACATTGCTTAGCACAAGGCAGACAATGGCCTTGCTGTGTTTAGTTCCTCTGCCTAAGAGAAGACATGGGGCAATGAGGACACCCTACCACCACCATGCACCACACTGACCCATTTAACACCCATTTCCAGTGCATTAAGATTTTCTTACGTGGCCATTGATTGTGAATCCATAACACTCCAGGAAAACTAGTGGATAAAGAAAATCAATACTCATTCCTAAAACTCTAAAACCTCCACGAGCCTGAGAAAAACTGGAGGTTTCATTGTTTTAATCCAATAGAGGCATTTTGGTTTTAATCATTGGCAGCTCGTTGAATAATCTTAAACTCTAAACTCAGAGTAGCATGTATCTGAAACTCTGTTTATTTTTGTAATGGTGATGCTTATTGTCTTCTGAGACTCTGGACATTTTCCCAGGTGATGAAGTAAACAGTGTAAAATTTATTTGTCCAGGAATTAGTTCTGAATCACATTAAATGGAAAACTAACTTGTGGCATTTCACCTGGATTAATATGTTTTAAAGACAGAATTAACATCAGCTAAATAGAATTCAGTCCAGATTCGCAGTCTCACAAATCTGGATAACACAATGAGACGTTAAACGCACTTGCCATGAGCATCGTAAGCTCATTTGGCGATACACGGGGAGAGCCGTTGTCTTTGGATATGCTGTCCTTTCTTCTTTCTTCCCGCCATCGTGCACGCTGTGCAAGGGCGCCTGCAAACACCTGGAGACTGGTTTTTCTCTTCTGCTTTTCTTCGCAGCTCTTCTGCTGAGCCATATCTCCAGGCCAGAAAAGAATGGAAGAAGCCAGGCAGGGTAGCACACACCTGTGATTACAGCCCCAGGGAGGTAGAGGCAGGAGGATCACTACAAGTTCAAAGCCAGCCAGGGCTGCATATAGAGATCCTCTCAGTCAATCCATTGATCACTGTAAAAATAATGAGACAGATTGACTTCATTTGCCACTTACAAGTTTGATATCTCCTATTAGCGTGTTTAGTGCTGATGGGAGTGCGTGCACTTATAGGTAAAGTTAAAAATACTTCTCATAGTTAGGTAATTCAAACCCAACGATTAGACAAGTCTAATTCAGGGTTTTGAAGCAGTGTAGATGCTTTTCTAAGGTGGAGGATTAAGACTGGCAGTGGATTTATTTGCTGAAGATGTGAGCATCTGTCCCTGCCTCGCTGCCAGCGCTGTCTCCGTCTCCCAAGTGAGCTCAATGCGGCCTAGCACATTAATCTAGAGAAATCTCTCTGTCTTCTGCCTTCTTGAAGCAAATGAGTTCTCCAGGCATAATTTTCTATCCAAAGCCTTAAGTTTCTAGGGAATTAAGGTCACTGCCAAGATGCAAGTGACTTCTTCTTTTCCCTGGCTGAAAGCTGGGTTTCTGAAAACCTGGAGTCATCAACTTTCCACTCCCTATGGCCGGACTTTAAAATAATGTATTCGAGGTTTAAGCCTGGGTCGCAAGGATCGAGACAGGAATCATTTTCTTTTTCCATGCAGTATACAATACTTAATATAAAAACTGAGATATGTACTTTTGATGAGTTAGAGAAAAAAAAATCCACCACTTTAACAGCCCTGGCCATAGGCCTAACCCACGTGTTCCCTCCAGACTCAATCATAACATTTGCTAATGTTCCCTAGATTAACAAGGGAAAAAAACTATGTACCTCTTATGCATATTTAGGTTAGAATCTTAAATAATTTAAGTAGGTGTTTTGAGTGTTTTACAAATAGCCAGAATGTTATAAATGTTGGCACTTAGAAAATTTTTAGCTTTATGAATTTTTATGACTGCAAAACCTTTCTTGAACTCCCTACCATATTAAGTTACTAAAAATACATATCTAACTTTCTGCAGATTCTCTGGTTTGAGCTGGTGTGATAGTCATTATTGCCCTATCAACCTTAAGATAACATAAATATCTATTAATGAATAATTATGAATTGTGAAAATTATGTATTACTAGTAGTTCATTTGCTTTTTAAACTTTAGTGTGTGCAGCTGTTTGATGAGCATATGTGAGCGTGCAAGCGCCATGGCGTGTGAGCAGAGGTCAAAGGGCAACTTTGGGGTCCAGTTGTCAGCTTCCACTGGGGACACTGGTCCTCGGGCTTGCACACCAATTGTTTTGCTCCCTGCATTGTCTGAATGGCACTCAGCACTTTCGTGGTGTGTCTGATAGTATCCCTTTCCTTATGTAATGGAAAATCAAAATGTATCTAGGGATGATATTCTATGCCCATAATCTTAGCAGTTGAGAAGTCGAAGCAGGAGGATGGTGAGTTCAAGGCCAGCCTGGACTACATCATGAGTTATTGGTCAGTCTGAACTGTGAGACCCTGTCTCACAAACACTATAATGACATCAGAAAAACAGGAGGGGAAAGGAAGGGAGACATTTACAGGAAAAAAAAATAGTGAGTGACTGGCCTGTATATAGAGAATTAGTTATTTTGAGACAAGTTCTGCTGTGTAGCACAGGCTAGCCCTGAACACATTATCTTCCTACCCCAGCCTTCCAACTTCGGGGATCACATGCATGGAACATCATGTGAGAATTATTTATTATTATTATTTATTAACTGGTGGGGGAAAATCAGCATTTTGAAAACTTTTCTCTGGAATATCTGTAATATATTAATGAAAGTATATCAATAAATGCTCATAATTTATAAATTTGAATTATGCTTAAAAGAATTGGTGATACTTGCATCTACTGCATCTAGTATTTAAAGATTCCTTATATCTAATTTGTATCCCAGGCACAGACACCAAGTAGAGTCCTTATAAAAGTGTATTGCAGGAGGAGACAATATCAACTTTTCTTACTATTGGCACTTTTGCTTTGCTTTAATGAAACTGCCATAATCATACATTTGAGCACAGGGTATAAGGGAGGATAATCATAGTGTCCAGGGTTGGTTTGTTCCCACCTCTGTACTTTACCTTGAATCTGAACGCAGGAAATTCCAACATAGACCAAAATCTCAAATGTCTACCCTATCCATCAGTCAACAGGAATGTCTGTACAGGGAGACAGCAAAAGCCCTGCGTGTGCTCATACTGCAATCTGAGGACTGGTGACCAGGCCAGAATCCTGTACACACTCAACATTAGACCTGGTTAGGGCCCCAAGACCCGCAATCCAGTATGGAGGCTGTTCTGCCTTCCCTCAACCTGCTACCACGCAGTAGTGTCAGGGGCCATGGGCGTTTCCCCTGACTCATAGGACCTTGATTCCTAGATAACCAAAGAAGCAATGAAAGGAAGTGCTGATATTGTCCCTGTGTGTTTCTGTAAGCACAGGCCTGTGGAAGTCCCTCCCAGTAATGCTTTTAGTCAGGGAGACCCCACAGCCAATCAAGCCTATGGACTTACAGACTCTTAGGACACACCTCTCAAGGAAGCGGGAAATACAGCTGCTCACAATAGGGAGAGAAGTACATCCAATGAAAATTGGATCGAAGGTTAGAGAGTCTGAAGTTCTTTGTGGCCTACATAGCTTAGAACATGAGTTCTAAGCCAACAATAGTTACTGTCATTAAATTCTTATTTTTACAAATCACCTTGGAACAAAAGAAAATTTATTCCATTCATACTCTGAATATAGTACACAGAGCAGAAACTTAAAGGTTCTGGTGTCATAGTTTAGGATTTCAGTATAGTTTAAGGCCTTTAAAAGTGGTTTTTTTAATCATATTTTTTTTCTTCTATCAAGGATTGGACCTAGGTGAAGTGCTTTGCCACTGAACTAATCCCATAGCAATTAACTTTCAAACTACTGAAGGTTTTCAATTGCCCAATGCATTTCAATGGCACTTGTGTACAGTAGATGTTTCTCAGTGCTGATCTTCTAAATAGCCTGACTTTAACTTCACAGACATGCCCTTAATTGCCGTGGTCCTCAGATACCTAGGGCTCCTGCAACCATCCCTGCCCTCCTTGGAATGAAGACAGCATGCTGTTGCTAGGGCACAGGACAAAGCATCTCACTGGGTCTCAAGACATGTGCCCACCTGAGCCACACCCTGACTGCACTTCAGTCCCAAATCTTTATGAACTATATTATATTTATTAAAGGTCTCTTCTGACCTTAATAGTATGAAAGCAGCTCACCATGTAATGAAGACAAGAGTGTGTCAATGTACTGTTGAAGTCCAGCAATTAAAGGTGAACCAGAAACTCATCTTCTAAGCTTGATGCCATGGTCTCACCATTGACCTCTGCATGACAGCTCTGAATGTCCAGGGAAAGTGGCAAGAGTTTTGTCTCAGCCATCCTCCTTCGTCCTTGCACTCTCCAGGGGATAATTCAGCCTCCAGTCTCCCAACTTATCTAAATGTATCAAAGATGGGCCTATTAGACTCCTCTGGCCCACTCAGACTAGGATCAGAGTGTCCCCACAGGTCACCGAGGGATTTTCCTTGATTATCAAAAAGACATGAATGAAAAGGCCCGGGGCCCTCCCTCCTAGTGGAAGGGCCGTCTCCACAGGCTTCAGGCTATGTCTCCTGCTTTGTTCTCGAAGTTTTAAAGCAGAATTGGATTTCCAGTGTAAATGGCAAGACATCTGGCTAACAGGTCTAGGGGCAGCAGCTGTCTTCCGTTCACCGTTTAAAACCTGATCACGAAAAGGGAAAGGGTCAGACACTCACAGCAGGCAGACAACAAGACAACAGCAAGAATTCAGACCCCTTTGTTTTGCCACACGAGTCTGGCCCTCGAGATGCCAAGGCTACTTTGCTCAGAATATGCTGGCATGGCAGTTCCTTAAGATGGCTTATGGGAGTGGCAGTGGACAGAGAAAGGGGACCAAAGGTGTCACAGCCTGGACAAGGGAACTTTCCAGAGTATAGCACCAGAAGACTGAATAGAACAAACAAAGAAGTCCCAAGTGTGCAGCCCTTTGTGGCGGGGTGGTCCCAACCATTACAGGATTAACAAAATCAGTAACAACTAATATAGTTACAAAGGACAGAAGACGTTCAGAGGTTTGAAATGCATGCCACTTCCTCGTCACCAAAGCCCTAGGAACTAGCTGTATTAGCTTACTTCTACAGGTGAGGGGAGAGAGGCACAGAGAAGCTAATCAACCCTCTAGACCTAGCACAGCTTATAAGCGGCAACCCTTGGCCTAGGAGACGAGGCAGTACAGATAGGGAATGGCAGTATGTTCTGCATGTTATGTGGTCCTCCAAGTGTCTGAAAACAGACTGTGTTCTTTATCCCAAAACAATCTGAACACCATCACTGTGCTCTGTCTGATGACAAAGAAGTTCAGCCTCATCTCAGGGCAAAGATTCAACAAAGGGCAATAAAGCCAGCTTCAAAAGTGTGGAGAATGCGTTATGAAGCAAAAGAGAGTGTAGACAGACCTGGAAAGAAGCTTAAAATCCTCTAGGGGGTCCTATAGAAAGTTATTTATATCCTATAAAAATGAAATACTGTAGTCTTCATATTTCTTTAAAAAAATGATTAACTATATTAAATCTTTAGGTCCTGTACTTTCATATCTGTTTCTAAACAATGCTCCCATATAGGGAGATAATGCTTCTCCCAGAAGCCATAAGACTTTAAGCAAAAATTTCAGCGCCAGGTGTGCAATAGCTCCCTTTGAGGGTTTTTTTATTGTTGTTGTTGTTTGTCAAAGAGCGTTCAATGCCCCCCCCCAAAGTAATAAAATGAATTACACTGTTTTGGGTTGCCTATCAACCAAGCAAAACTTGATGGTAAGACTTTATTGCTGAAGATGCCACACATAGTCAGCCACAGGATATGGAGAATCCAAGTGGAAGTGGAATCTTTCTCCCTTCTAGAGAGCTTTCACATTTATGGCAAGTACTTTGGAGGCTGCTCCAGAAGCATTCATCAACAGGCTTACCTAGTTGTGAGCTACAATGATGAGCAGCCTGGAAAGGCATGCCCATGGGTGCAATAGTGGCACAGATGTTATGGGAGTAACCACTCACTTCCTACTTGAATCTAAGCCCCTCCACAAAAGGGACCTCATTATTTGGAACTGGCCTATAACCAGTGGAACTATAACCTGTGGTTGGGTGGTCACAGGTTCCAAAAAGGAATCTACTATTGGTGCTTTGCTAGCTGGAAATACATTCTAAATATTTACCTTTATCCTTGTGTATAGATTAGTGCAACCCTCAGCTTTCTTCAGAGAAGCTGCTTTTTGCTGTGGACTGTCTCTAAAAACAATTGGAAGAAGTACAGAAAATGGAGTGCCTGGCCCTAAATGGGACATCTATGTTGGCACTACCACCTTCTTCTGAGGCTCAGGGAACACTGCAGAAGAGAAGGACATCTATCTGACTATTACAGTCTTTCTAGATTGTAAGAGTCAGCAGTTGAGAAGGACTGATTCAAAACTGTCTTCTGGATACGCCATGGCCACGGTTGATGCACTCACAAGCTCAGCAGGCCATTGCAAGATTAAATCCATCATTTCATCAAGGAAGCAGAAAGGGCCCAGGAGGCCCCACCTCCACCTGAAAGTTAATGGTGACTGAAAGAAAGACTGTCACTTTCTTTAGTGTTGAAACCACTGGTAAGTTGCCCATAGTCATAACAACAAAACAAAACAAAGCTCCCATCCATTCTCATGCAGGCAGTCCTATTTAAACTCCGAGGGTCACACAGGGAAAAAAAAATGAATGTGTTCAGCAGAATGATTTCAGCAAGAGGAAGAGGGATGAGGTAAAGGGGTGAAAGAAAACACAATTCATCACATGTGTGAAATTGGCAATGATTTTTTTTAAAGGCTGGAGAGATAGATCAATGGTTGAGAGCTTCCTGCTCTTCTAAAGAACCTAAATTAAGTTCCCAGCACCCATATTAGGTAGCTCACAACTCCCTGTAGTACCAGCTCAGGGGGATCTGACACCTTTTCTGGCCTCTATGGGTACTTGCACACACACATCCACTTAAAAAAAAAAAAACTTTAAAAATAGAAGTAAACAAAGCAGATATAAGGCTAAGGATATGCTCAATGGGAGAGGATATGCTCTGTCAATCCCCAGTCCACAGTGGAGACTGGAAAGGATACAGAAAAAATCAGTAGCGAGGCAGTGGTGGCACACGCTTCTAATCCCAACACTAGGTAGGTAGAGGCAAGTGGGTCTCTGTGAGTTCACGACAAAGCAAGCTCCAGTACAGCCAGGGCTGTTACACAGAGAAGCACTGCCTCTAAAAACAGAAAAAGAAAGAAGAAAGAAAGAAAGAAAGAAAGGAAGAAAGAAAGAAAGAAAGAAAGAAAGAAAGAAAGAAGAAAAAAAATGAGTAATGAATTATAACAGCCGCCGAATTCGTTGAGAAGAATGATCTATCTTTTTCTGGCTTGGAGATCAGCATTCATTTGTCATCTGTAGATCAATAATATTTTGATCTTTGTCACTTTATATGGCAATTAAGGCGAGAAGCTTTATCATCACACCCCTGCCCTTTCATACGCTGGAGATTATTGTATCACGATGTGAACTTTCCTTTTAAGCTTAGGCCGGTAATATTGACATATCGACATTCCTTGGTCCACCCAGACCAACACTGAAGTGACTGCATTTGAAGGAAAACACCTCAGAACAACCGCATCTGTTGCTCTGTTGGGCTGGAGAGAAGCAGAATTGCCTTTATTAACCTCTGAGCAATTTAAAAGGCGTGAAACCTGAGTTTATCAAGTTCATGCTGCCATCTTTGTGTGCTGGCGTTTGGAAACGTCTTCAGTCCTTGTTCTTCATGATCACTCTGGCTTTTAGAGCCTCGGTGCAGTCATTCTGGCAAATGAGTGAACACCAGCAACTGCTTGAAGACAACAAACGTCACCCTGTAAGGTGACATGGGGAAAATAGTTTTTGCTTTTCTGGCAAGTGCTGGGCTATGGCTATGACTCATAAAGACAGTAATTATCTATTGGGAGCAGTGAGACCCCAGATCCTGAATTTCTTGTAATCCCCTGATCTGAGTGCCTACAGCTGCTCTGAGCACGAGCCCTTCAGGAGTTCCTGATGGCAGGAGAGTGGTTTCTGGTGGGTTTGGCTGGGGCGTGGCTATCTCTATGTATCTGCCCCTGAACACAATAAAGAGGGCATTCTTGGGGAATTCAAGGATGACCCATGTCGCGTTCTCTCTGTCTGTGTGTGTTTGCATATTTTAACCTCCAGACCCTTGCCCGAAGCTCGCGAACTGGGTAATAGCGCACTGAGCGCAGACACGGGGGTGCGGTACACGGCATTTGGAGGTCTCCACCAAGAGATTGGCAATTATCTATCGTTTCTGAAGTGAAGCAGCAGAGAAAAGAACATTCTAAAATGAATGAAGAAAGTATAACTTGGGTTCATCCTTTCTACCTGGAGATTCTCGGGTCCCGGGAGTTGTTTTCTCTTCTTTAAATGGATACCATCAAAGAGGATATTTATCAAGGAAGATAAAATGCTTAAGGACTTTATAGGGCTGAGCGTAGATGAAGCCTCTTAGACTGGAAAGAAATTCTTCCTGGTTGCAACCAGCAAGGAAAAAACAAACTTTCACAAAAAGAATGTCTAATCTAACATTGGTCTGCTTCATACTGGGAGGGCAGTGGTTGTGTAAATGTGTAATGTTAAGCAGAGATGGGAGTTGATTAATTCCTGTGCACCACACACTGGTGATACAATAGATTAGACCCCAAAACGGTTCTCATTCCCTAAGTGTTGAAAGGGAAGGGTTGGAGGGACAGGGACGAGGCTGGTTTGATAGAAGATGTGAAAAGACCAGCTGACACCAAGAAACACGAATTGCAAGCCAGGTGTGCTTTAAGTAGCAGAGGGCAGATCTGCGCTGTGCCTTCCTTCCTTCCTTCCTTCGGCAACCGTAGGTAAGGTCATAACATACTCCCAGATCAGTTCATCCCCACTCTCGATGGCTCACTCTGCCCTCCATTCCCCTTCACGCCCTCTGGGAATATCATCTAAAGCAGTAAAAGGTGAAGTGACGAAGGGACATTTCTACCATTAGAATAGGGGAATTCTGCTCCATCCCTTCCTCCAACCACCCTTGATTGCTTGTAGCAACTTCCTCCAGAGTCTGTCTGTGATGACAGCATGTGGCCAAAGGCCACCTCTGAACATATGTAATCCACATGCATCGCAGAGCAATCAGAGCTGTTTGTGAGCTGACAATGATACCAATGAAGATTTGCCTGAGGTCTCCTTGGGCGTTGGAAATCAAATAAAACCACCTACACAGAAATCTCATCCTTGGCTGTGGAGAGGGGCAAGCTTTCAACTGTCTTCCGTCACCTAAGCAGGTCACTGTTTAAAGGGACAGAAGAGTAAGGGCCGTCTAAGGAAGGGGCTGGTGGCAGGACAGTGTTTATGAATGGAATTAAGAGTGTTGTTTGTTTCTTTAAAAAAAAATCCTGCAAGTTTTATTTTAAAAATTCTGCGTGGTTTGCTTTCCTCTGGATTGTGCAGACATGTTTATGACAACACCAGCGTTACCCAGGTCCACGATATCCAGAGAGCATCTTTCCCACAGGATGCTCATTCACTATTGTTCCCTCTGTATAATGCTGGACACCAACTTTATCCAGCATCATACAGCCTTCTCTTTCAGGTTTCCTCAAAGGAGGCCGATTGCTGGCAAGGATGCCTGCTTTTGATTGCCCTGCTCCTGATCCTCAGCGTCTGCTTGTGCCTCAGCATGTACTTCCTTCTTTTTATAAAAAATTGCAGCCTAGACTTGATTGACTCCAGAGACATCTTATCTTCTTTGTGGCCACCATCTTTCCTCCTTAAGTGTGGGATGGTCCCCAACTGCAAGTGACCAAGATGGATGGAGAGCAAGGAAATGAGTCCCTAAAATGTTTTAAGACTGGGCTCTATACATATATATATATATATGTGTGTGTGTGTGTGTGTGTGTGTGTGTGTTTATATTATATATGTTTATATATTTGTAATATATAAATTCATAAAATATATATTTATAATTTTTTTTTGGTTTCTTGAGACGGAGTTTCTCTATGTAGCTTTGGAGCCTGTCCTGGAACTAACCCAGGCTAGCCTCAAACTCAGAGAGATCCTCCTGCTTCTGCCTCCCGAGTGCTTAGATTAAAGGCGTGCACCACCACCACCTGGCTCTTTCTGTCTTATGTTCAGGCACAGAGGATAAACAGTAAGAATTCACTGTGTCCCTTGATGCCATGGGCTGGATTGGGACTCGCTCCAAACCCACATATTAGAACATTAACTCCCAATGTGACCACATTTAACAATGAAACCTTTGAGGAGGTAAAGTTAAGTGAGGTCAAAGGACAGAACCCTAATCCAATAGGGTTGACGTCCTTAAGCGATGAGACAACACCAGACATACACACAGGCTGAGGAAAGAGCATGCCCAGGCCAGGTAAAGAGGGCTCAGGAAATACCACACCAGCTGGCCTCTCAATCTCAGACTTCTAACCCCCAGAACTATGAGAAAATCAATTTTGTCGTTTATGCCTCCCGGTCTGTGGTATTTTGTTCTGGCAACTTTAGCAAACTAAGACCTTTGTTGTACTTGTCAGGTATGACCCACTCTCTAAGAGTTTCTATTTCTGTGACAAAACACTGTAACACTGTTTGAGGATGAAAGGCTCTGTCTTACACTCCCAGGTAACAGTCCACTGTGAAGGGAAGTCAGGGCAGGATCTCAAGCACAAACCTCGAGACAGGAGCTGATGCAGAGGTCATGGATAAACACTGCTCACTACCTTGCTCCTTATGACTTGCTGATCCTGCTTTCTTATAGCTGGACCACTTACCCAGAGGTGACACCACCCACAGTGAGCTGGTCCCTCCCACATCAATCATCAATCAAGAAAATATTCCACAGGTGTATTACCAGTTGAGTTCCCATTTTCCCAGATGACTCTGGCTTGTGACAGTTGACAAAAAAAAAAAAAAAAAAAAAAAAAAACTAGCCAGCATATCCACTGTGATGTAGCTCAGGACTATGGAAGTTGCCAGAACGCCACGAGAACTTAACTTCTACACCAAATTTGGCAGTCTGTTTCCAACTCTCTTGTACCCTATCTCAGTAGCCCAGGGATAAGGGAACAGGGAACCACTGACTAGATTCATCATGGCAGATGCAGCCCAAGAGGTGAGCAGCAGAAAATGACTCGTTGCTTCCCTTAAAGAACTCTTTGTTTTGCTAAGGACAGGATAAGCCAAGCTCTGCTAGGGGCAGAAGGCGAGATGTTGGGAATCCAGAGTGATTCCTTTGGTTAGGACTTGGAATTGTGTGAAGGAGTGGAAGGATTAATGGGGGGAAATGTGATGAAGTTGGAGGAAGATTTCTTTGGTATCTATTAGCAACTAGCAAACGCACCGCAGGCTGAGTGGCATACAACAACAATCCTTTTATAATATTCAGAAGAGCTGTAGATCAGAAAATTGGATAGAATACAGTGAGAACAGCTCAGCCCTGATCTTTGTTGTCTGGAGTCCAGCTGAGGAGGTCTCATACGACAAGGGGCTGAAACGCATCCATTGCTAAGATGGTTACTTGACCTAAGGCACATACCTACCTGGGACGCTCAGCCAGAACACCTGCCCTTTCCTCTCCACACACCAGCTCCTTGTACTGAGAGCTTCAGTATAATCACTAAAGAAACAAATAGCCTCCATAGCCTTGGATATGCTACCTTCAGAAGTTATGTGACATTATTTCTACTAGAAACAGTCTAACTTATTAACAAAAACTGTTGTGTGGGGGCATATTTTTATACATAGACTACATGAGCTTCTTTTCCCCAGGCCATCCTCCCCTCTGCTCAGCCCTCCTGCCTCTCCTTAGTCTTCTTTGTTTCCCTGGACAGCTAGATTCTATTTTCGTGTTTATATACATAAACATGATTTTATGTGTCTGTATAAAAATCTAGGAACCACAGATTAGAAAAACTATATCTGAAGAGACAGCACTTGTTTGAATGAGGACCTTGCTGATCTGGGGAGGGGTAGCCTTGTCAGTCAGGGGAGCCAGAGTCTAGGTAAAACTTCAGGGAGTTCTCTCCACAGCAAGGATTACAGCTAGCTCTCTCTCTCTCTCTTTCTCTCTCTCTCTCTCTCTCTCACACACACACACACACACACACACACTCAAACACATATAAACACATGCACTCACACACTCATACTTTACATACACACATACACTCACACACACACACAAATATACACATGCCCTCACACACTTGCACTCCCACACACTCATACACACCACGCTCACACACTCATACCACACACACACACACACACACACACACACCATCACAGAAGAAGTGTAAGGGCGTTAGCAAAGTTCCCCTACAATGAACACAATTTGCTTTTCCAGTTTTTGTTTCTTACTCTCTGTGGCTTTGCCTCATCTGTTGTAACTAGATTTGGGGTGTGGTCCCATGAGGTCAACCTGAAGGACTTCAGTGATGGAAGTGGGAGAGGCTGCCTGTGAGTCTCACAGGAAGAATGAAGAGCCTCCTGCTTAAACGTGTGAGTCCCGGGAAGTCATTTCCTGCTACCCACAATGCCTCACTAGCCGAGTCCCTCAGACCCACTGGTGGAGCAAAGGATGAAGGACCAAGACTAGTCCGTGCACGCGTGAAGGTACAGGAACACTCGCGCGCGTGAAGGTACAGGAACACTCGAGATGGACCATGCCTGAAGATCTGCTCCTGAGCTCAGCTTCCTCGTAATCCTCAGTGTCTTGTGAGAGGGCCTCATAGACCAATCGGGAAAATCCTCCACACCTGGCCTTCTCCACGAATGTCTTCCCTGCTCTCCTGGTACCAGGTCGTCCACAGTCGGCACCCGCTTCCGGAGGTCCATCCCTAGTACCTGCTTTTACAAGCCTTCCAAGTTTTCCAACTGGTCAGATGCGCTGTCCTTCCGTTTTCAGCCGCTGCTCTCATTTAACGCCAAGTCCGATAGCTGCTGTGTGCTGTAGAAAGCCAAAAGTCACATTTTCTCTTTTTCTGTGTGTCCCACACAGCGAGTGCTCCTCCGTGTCCCTTTTGCTTCCAAAGGGCTTGGTGGTCATAGTTGAACTGGGTGTTTACGATTACACATCACCTTCACAGGGTCCCAAGCAGTGATTCTTAGCCTGTGAAAGGTGCCAACATTCTTTGAAATCATAGTGGAGGGCAAGGCCTAGGCCCCCCTCCAGAGGACACACACAAACACAGACAAGTGCTTCCTGAAAATGCCAGGCACCACATACCGTCTCGGAGCCTGTGCAAACAGTAACTCCAAACTAAGTACCCTTCTTCAAACTCATTCTTGGGCTCTTCTGTGAGGTCATTGCATTGTGACCCATGGGAAAAACAAAGGCTGGGGAGAGGGACTCAGGTGACTGTCAGTGACCACCTGAAGCAGCTCCCGGCCAGGTTCCAAGTCTCCTTTGACTCCTGCTTTGTGGACTTGTATTTGGAAGAATAAAGGCAACCTGGGAAGTACTTCTCCCAGCAGCCTGTGCGGCAAAGCGGAGACTGGCATTCTTGGCATTCTTGCCCACACCGAGAGCTCCTGTCTCATGAAGCTCACAAAGGTCCACTTCTCACCTCCTGCTGGGTCTGAAGCAAGCTACCTTTTCCAGTGTTGGAGAGACACGTGTGGAAACAACGACCCACTTGTTGCTGCAAATCTTGGATTTTCTTATCGATAGTACCCAGCCAGCTCCCGAAATCAGAATGCGCTCGCTACCGGTCCATGAGAGTGCAGCCATGTTGGGTTACTGCACTGTAGAGAAGCTGTCTCAGCAGTCATGGCAGCCAGTCCGTGTCTAAAGCGCTCTACACCGGTCCCAAGCCCTTAACTCGGCTTTTCCGGCGGATCTAAAGGCCCCTGTGTTCTAGCTCGGGAGTGATGTGGGGAGAAAGTCTCAGGACGACATCGAGCTAATGCTTTACATAACAGCTCCAGTTTCAACTGTCAGAACATGATACGTGAAATGAAAGTCCCTGTGTAGTCATTAATACATAATGCTTCAGTCGCTGCCTCAAAAATCAATTTTTATTGCCTCACCGAGGGGGCGGGGGAACAACCACCAATCCCACGGCTCCCCCAGGCCCTGTGCTGTGAATCTCCCATTGCCTCGCGGCCATCACTTGGGCTCAGCTCCCTGACATGACAGAGTGTAATAGCTTCAAAGAAAAGCAAGGGTGTTGGTTTTTCAGGCACCGTCTCCTGTGTCTGAACAAATGTACTTCATCACAGCTCTGTCAGCCCCTGGGATGCTCGCTGGCTGACGGATGACCCGGCACAAGGAGACCTGGGGAATGCTTCTGAGAACTGCATCCCTGCATACCAGAGACATTTGTGTCAGGGACACCGCAACACTGGGGCTCACGGCAGCGGAGGAATGCACCTTCCATGTGTTTTCATGAATGGTTCGGGTCCCACCCTCCTCCACGCCCAATAAACCCAAAACTGCTGCTTTTGTACGACTTCCCCGGTTTCTCAAATGTGCTATCACACTATTTAAATTCGGATATTTTTTTCCCCTTCATAAAAGTTAGCAAAGGTTTGGAGGTAAAAGCGACATTTCTAGTCTCACCAGCAAAGAGGCCCTGAGCAAGAACGGCTTGAGCCAAAAGCTTTTGGTTTGAAGGGCCTGGCAAAGTTCCTCAAATGAGTCAAATAGTGCAGGGAAAGCTTTTCTGAGATGGTAAATATGACTCAAAAACACAGCACCAGAGTTGACTTAAAGTGTGTATCTTTCCCTTGGCCTTCTTCGCTCTCATTTTTTTTCCCTGCAGTTTTCCTGGTGTGACCCCAAACACTTAGTGGTGGTGTCCTCCGGATTACACCCTCCCAAACAAGGTATTTTTATTTCAAATTGAGTGAGACCTTAGCCTGCCCCCTCCCGCCCTCCAAATTTACAGCATTTGACAAGAGGCACCGTGGTAGCCTGCTGGAGTGAAATGTTTTCCCAGAAGGTATAAATTGATACTTTATATTAAAAATGTGATGAGATTTGACGTAAGGGGAAATTCTATGGGACCTTTACCAGGCAGAGGCTCAGAGTCTTCCTCTTAAGCTCCTTCAAGACCTGTTCGTGTCAGTAGACCTCCACCAAGGGGGCAGGTCTGTCCCTCTGGGACGTTGGCAAGGTCCGCAGATAAGGCTGGAGTCTCGGGAGGAGAAGGTGCTACTGGCATACAGTGGGGAGAGGTGAAGTGTGCTGTTAAACATCTTACAAGGCGCAGAACAGCCGAGAATTACTAAGACCAGAAGTCAGGGTGCCAAGGCTGAGAAACACTGCCTGCACAACGTCCACATAGTATCCAAGAAATCCACAGCATTGCCGTTCAGGTCTGCAAGCAGGTGTGGGGATTGCTACCTTTTTCCAATTTGCTTAAACTTCATACAGCTGTGTTGATTCCCAAGCTGGGTATTCAATACTTTATAGGGAATTGAGGGCCGTTGGTAATGGCTCCGTATTCCAGACGTGCAGGTCCAGCAGGGGAGAGACACATGCATGGACCAGCCTCATGTTGTAGGTAGAGGCCAATAGGGGCAGGAGGGAGAGAGCTCTCAAGACAAGCGGGCCAGGAGAGATGAGCTCCAGTGGTCAGGAGGACAGACAGGCACTCAGTCTTTGGAAAGAGGCCTCCAGGAGCCTGGGGAAAGGCAGGAATGAGGTAGAGATGCTGACCAGTGGGGAGAGCCTTGGGCTGTCCAGGGTGCTCAGCCACAGCTGGGTGGTGTAGTCTGATGGAGGCTGAGGCCAGCCTTCTTCCTTTAACCATATTTGCTTTTGAGAAATAGTGGCTCATATATGTCTATTTAAACTTATTTGCTCTGTCTGGAAGCATCAACATTAAGGAGCAAATCTTACCAATATTATTCAGTACTTAATAGAAAAGAGAGTTTTCACCTAAAATCGAATTATAAAAGTCTTCCCAACCCCAGAACTGTGGTCCTATATCTGGTTCGGTCATTAGTAATTTTGTTGCTTTATTTTTTTATTAATTTTTTAAAATTTTCTTTATTCTAACCAGGTGGTGGTGGTGCACACTCTTAATCCCAACGCTCAGGAGGCAGAGACAGGTGGATCTCTGAGTTCAAGGCCAGTCTGGTCTACAGGGAGAGAGTTCCTGGTAAGTCAGGGCTATACAGAGAAACCCTGTCTCAGAAAACAAAAGCAAAATTCTTTATTCACATTAATAGGAGGAGAAGGAAAGTGAGAGAGAATGTGTGTGTGTGTGTGTGTGTGTGTGTGTGTGTGTGTGTGTGTGCATATGTGAGCACGTTCACGCATGCACAGACTCGCATAAGCCCTGTGTGTGTATATAGAGGTCAGAGGACAACTTTCTGGGTCTCTTCTCTCCTCTGTGATACACAGATTAATGGAGATGGACTAGTTTAGGATATAAAAGTTAGCCAGAAATACGCTTAAGCTATTGGCCAAACAGTATTGCAAATAATATAGTTTCTGTGTGGTTATTTCAGGGCTGAGCAGCCAGCAACAAACAAGCAGCCTTTCTCCACCCTCTTTTGTGCCCACACCCTTGTGTGCCTATCATTTGACCCACTCTGTTACCAGAAACACTCAAGACACAGCCTGACTTTCTTCCTTGGGACCACCCTGACTTATAATAGCAGTGAGCATGGGCCTGCCTTCATACACACCCACCTGGTGTGTGGCTCAGGTTTCATTTCACTGGATTCTGAGATGGAGAAAGCAGAATCTGGAGATCCCAAGGCCTTGGCTGTCCCATTTCCTAAAGCAAGCCCGCACCCTGGCATCATGAAGTGCCTCTGGCAGCTCTTTACCTGCAAGAAATGAACGGAAAAGACAGCTGTGCAAAATGCCAGCTCGTTTTCGTGGGTTACCATAAATGCTTTACGAGATCCTTTACAGCCGCCAGCAACCATTTGCTCGTATCGTACTCAGGCTAGGGACGGTCCTGTTCTGCACAGAAGAAAGGCAGCTTCCTATAAAGCAAGTTTCAGTAGAATTGTTGGCAAGGGGAAACAAGCTGTAGGATCACACTTCTGGGGATTGCTCCTGAGATTCTTGAAGATAACACCGCAGAGGGGCATGGCAGTGGCTGGCAGCTTCCTCCTTCCACTCTAAAGCCAAGGCCTCTCTGAAGATCTTCAGGCCCCTGGTCAGGCGCTTCAGGAAGGAAGTTTATTGTGGGCTTACACCTGAGGCAAATATACAACCATCAATGTATGGCTTTGCTAAAATAAGGAGACGTTTGTGCGCTCTTTTAAATTAGCTGCCAATGCATCCCCTAAACTTAAGCCCATTGTATGTCCCCCGCAAACTCCCAGCCCGTTATATACCCCCAAACTTTCTCACCCATTATATACCCCCAAAGTTCCTCTTCTATTATATACCCCCACACCCCTAGCTAACAGAAGTCACTCTTGACTGTCCATCTCTTCCCACTGTAAGGCATGCGTTTTTCACTGTGAGGATTCCATAGCCGGCCAGAAGCTGGGATTCTCAGTGTCTGAGAAAGAAGCAAAGATTATACTGGGTCTGGGGAAAGTTCAAAATTTTTAAATTCCTCATAATTTTTGACACATTGTAAAGTCAGTCATCAAAGGAAGTTCCAACTGTCCTAAGACAGGGACCATTTGCCCCGATAACTGTTGGCAGCTGATTTAACCAACCTTGTTGACCCCTCAAAACTGAGTCTTTCTGAGCTTCTCCTACGGTGTGCTCTCCCTCTCAATAGGAAAACTAATACAGGACCAAGGCTTTTGTTGTTTGTTTTCCCAGAAAAGACACTGTTTTATTAGAACATAGTAAAGTTACAGATGCTTAGATGGATTTGTCGCTATTGCTCCGTGTTCGTATTAATGCTGCCTCCCTTTCATGCAGCAGTTCACGTAGAGATTTGGGTCCCTGAATGTGAAACCATCCATAGCTCCCCAGGTAGCTGTGGGTGGGAACTGTGACTCCCCACTGGTGTTCATGAGGAAACGGAAGCTAAGAGAAGTTCAGACACTGCTTAGGGCCCATGACTGACAAGACATCCAGGGGGTGCCTCTACACTTGGGGTGCTCCTTCCGTTTGATAAACCTCTACTTGAGTTTTCCCTACCAGTACCACGGTGTCAACGATTCTCTCTCTAGCCCACACTGGCTCCTGTCTGTTCATGTTGTTAAATAGAATTCATAAATGACTGTTAAGTTAGACCTTAGCACTCTCTTAACCAGGGGCTCAGGGGCTCTAGAGTGGGTTGAAGTGGGGGGGGGGTCATGAATGACATGCTTGCAACATTTGTAGAGAGGTAGCTGTTGGCATGTGGCGTGTGCTGAAGGAAGGGCCTACACCTTCCTCCACACAGTGTCGGACCTTGCCAGCAGAGGAAGAGCTGTGTAGAGTACACTCTAGGCCTTGACCTCTATTGTCACTGAGTCGAAATTGAAGCAGCATTCCTAAATCTGCAAACCTGTTCTAAAAATAGCTGTCTCTCCGGGCCATTTTGGCTCTATCATCAGTCATCCCCAGCTAACGCTGAAGTCCTTTTCCACTGATGCCACGTTACCGTGAACACAGCTTGACTTCCTCCCAGACAGGCCTCTGCAGCCTTCCCAACCACCGCTCTACCTGATAACCCTCTGATTCTTCGCAGTTCTTTCTTAGAAGGCCCTGTTCTTCCTGTTAGGAGCATTGCAAAACCATTCTTAATGAGACAGAAGCCTGTGAGGCAATAAATTGCCTCATGTGAACCATGGCATACCAAGAACATGTAAAGTCAGTTGTTTCCCAGTAAGTTAGATTAAGAAGAAAGAAAAGGTGTTTCTTTTGTGAAGAAACCCTTGTGGGTTGTGCAAGAGGCCCTTGAACAGCAAGGTCTTCTTAGCAGATGTTACAAAGAGCGTGGGGCCTCCAGGCTCACCTGCTGCATTTCCTTCACGCTCGCTCATGGGAAACAGCAGACAGAGAACCTGTTGGCATAGAGATGCAAAGGGAACACATTGGGGGTGTGTAGTCAGGTGACCTGGACTGATACCCAGCTTTATACCCGCCCTTTCGTGACTGGCACAAGTCATATGACCTCTCCCTGACCTAGGCAACTTATCTCTCAGAGAAAGCATCCTCTGGAAGGGAAGATGTAATAGCCTTTGAGAACCTACCAAGTCGCCAGGTCCCATTCTTGGTATCCACTGCGTGGAGCCTCTCGTTCATCCTCACCTTGGTACATCTACATCCGTGTCCAAGGACTTTTAGAGGGTTTTGGCCTGGCCAGAACCAAACCTGGGCCAGAGAGATGTTGTGGAATAATCTTTTTGTACACTGTGAAGATCTGTCACTCAGATGGGTTTTTTTTTAAATAATTTATTTAACTTTATTTTATGTGCATTGGTGTGAAGGTGTCAGATCCCCTAGAACTAGAGTTACAGACAGTTGTTAGCTGTCGTATGGGTGCTGGGAATTGAACTTGGGTCCTCTGGAAGAGCAGCTAGTGCTCTTAACCACTGAGCCATCTCTCCAGCCCTCAGATGGGTTTTAATAAAAAGCTGAACAGCCAATAGCTAGGCAGGATTTTTGGGAGAGAGGATGCTGGGAAGAGGGTGGAGACACACAGAGTCACCAGTCAGACATGGAACAAGCTGGATACACAAAATGGTATAGAGGTAAAAGCCACATGGTAGAACATAGATTAATAAAAATATGGACTAATTTAAATTATAAGAGCTGGTTAGAAACAAGTCAAAGCTATTGGATGAGCTTTCGTAATTAATAAGAAGTCTCCATTTGGTTATTTGGAAGCTGACTGGTGGGACAGGAAAAATCTGCCTACAATCAAACTCTAAAGTAATCAAAAGGCAGTGTTTCTCAAAATACCAACAGAACAGCGCCCCCAGAAGAGAAGCAGGGGGTGTCACAACTGGGCTGCATGAAGCAATGGCAGTTTCCCATGTCTGAGTCCTGGAGACCAGAGGTCCAACTTCTCCATTTCAGTGAGGCAGGGTCCCGTGGAGGGGCCCTGAGAGCAGGGTCTGCTCCAGGCTTCTGAACCCAATTCTATTGGTTTGTCTAGAACCTTCGCACCCTTTGGCTTACAGAACCTCTGGCCTACCCACATGTTCTCGCTGTGTCTTCCCCTAACTCCCATTTGTATAAAGACACCAGTCACATTAGATTAGCCTCCCCCCTGATCCCATAAATAAGTTATCTAAGCCCAATTGTCTCTGCAAGGGCCCCATCCCCACATAAGCTCATGCTCTGAAGTGTGGGGAGGGGGTGACACTCAGCAATTTCAGGAGGACACGATCCAGTCCAAAACACGACCCGCCTAAGGATCTGAGGGAATTGTTTATAGCATTTGGTGTGAGTATGACGATTTCCCTGCTATTTTTGAGATTCATGCAATCCAAACATCGCTCTAATTTCAAAACATTTCTCCCAAGTCTATGAGTAAAGAGTCCAGACAGCTTACGCCACACTGATTCTCAAGGTTCCGACCACAAACGCTGAGTCGTCCCTCATCTTCTCATGCCTTTGAGCATGTCTGCTTCCTCCAGGTGCAAAGCAGTGAGCCTAGAAGGCTCCTGGAGCAGCGCTGTAACCTAAGCGAGTGTGGGGAGTGTTGCCTTGAGGCTGAACAGAGAGCCACGGGGATTAAAGTCAGACAGAAAATCTAGATGTCTCTGACTGAAGACTCAGACCAGGCCCTCTCTTTTCCCTTCTTCTCCCCCTTCTCTTAACCCCTCTCCGATCCCACCTCTCACGTCTTCTCGTTCTCTTTTAAAAGAACTCAACACCAGGCAAGCACAGTTCATCTTGTTTTCCCCCACACAATGGCTTCTGAAGGACAAATTTTTGAAGTGTAGGTAGCACGGTGTTTCTGGACAAAGTAGACAGCCGTGGTCGTAGTAGGCTTTCCTAACACACTGATCAGATTCATAATTTTCTATTACGGCAAATGTGCCCCCAAGCAATAGAACTTACCAGCGGCACTCACTACGGTCGTGCTGTTCTTTTATTTCCTACGAAATCACACTCTCGAAAGTGACAAAGGGCTCTCTGACAAAGACCCAGCAATGGGAGAAGGAACGACTCAGGTGGTAAAAAGGACACTCAGCATGGTTAGCTTATTGTCACTTGAATCGTGACACAAAAGCAGGGCGAGCCAAGGCATTTCCTCATCCTGAATATCAGCTGCTGGCCCAGCAGAGAAGTCCTCGGAGATGACCCAAAGGATGGGCAGGAGTCACAAACGTAGTGGAAAGATGGCTCTCCCACTCGTTAGCATCCAACGTGGGTTCATAACACACCTTCTTTTCGTCTCTATTAGAACTCCCAGCTTCCCCAAGGCAGTTGCCCCTCTGCAGAGGAATCTGTCAGCTGCAGCTGCGACCAAAGAAAATTAGCTCTAAAGAAGGGGTGGCCCCTGGAGGACTCCAGGCCCATGGTCACCGTTCAGGGGCTTTAGCAAGGAGCTGCAGCTCTGCCATGGAGAAACCAGTGGAGTTAGCAGGCTAGAAGCTATACTGAGTAAGAAGGACACAGGAGAGGTAGCCACAGGGAGAGTGCCCAGGAAGCTCAAAATTCCAGGGTCTGGCCAGGCAGGCTCAGCTCAGTCAGTCAGGGAGACATACTCACCTCAGGGGACATGCAATTTTGTCAGGGTTTTCAAAGTCTGGAGAGACTCTCTCCAGAGACTACCCCACTCCCTCTGTCCTGATTCCACCTCTGCCTGGGCATGACAGACCCTTGTGCCCCTGAGAATGGAAGGTGCCCGCTAGGGAGAGGACAAGGGCACTCTGTCTCTGGACACTGGCATTTCATGGAAGCAGCAATAGACCTAGGGATCAGAATCTGCAGCTCCCTTTCCCCACCCCCAGCCAGACCCAGCCCAGGCCACAGGGTCATCCCCAGGGCAGGTGAGATAGGCTGAAAGGGCCAGACACTATCCAGAACCTGGAGCCTGCAGGCCTGGGGGCCCTGTGTGGACTCTGAACCACATTCCACGTCGCCTCCCTGAGCCCAGTGAGAGCTCTGGGGAGAATCAATACTGTAACATCTGGTTTGCAGCCAGGTGCTGTGGGAGTTCAGTTTATGTGATTATTGTTCTCAAATGTTTAGGACTCCTCAGGGAAGGGAGGGTGGGAGGGAGGCGATATCTAGGTCCTAGGTCAAGAGAGTGGAGGGGTGGAGTCCCAAATATTGTCCTCAGCACACAGGAGTCAACCCAGCTGGTGGCAGTCTTGTCCACCTCCTACCCCCGTCAGCACCACCACCACCCTACCACCCCTCATGGTTCCTCCGGTTCCCAGTAGAGTTTTCAGAAAGCCACAGGGTTCCCGAAACAAGATGAGGACAAGCCCTAGAGAGAAGGAGACAGCCCAGGGACAACAGCCTAAAAATGACCCCAGAAGCAAAATTAAAGCAGAGCGCTAAGATACCATATAATTTAAGAACAATTAGAGGTGGTTTCTCCCCAAACTGGCTAGAACAGAGTATATTAAACCATATTGAGTACACTAAAAAAGCAAAAATGCCTTTAACCCCAGGACTCAGGGCGGATCTCTGAGTTCAAGGCCAGTCTGGTCTAAAAGGTGAGTTCTAGGACAGCTAGGACAACACAATGAAACTCTGTCTTGGAAAACAAACAAACAAAATAAAAACCAAGAGCCAGTGGGATGGCTCAGTGGGTAGGGGTGCTTGCTGCCAAGTCCAGGGACCTGAGTTCAATTCCTAGAGCCCAGTGGAGGAAGAAGACAACTGACTGCCTCAAGTACTCCTCTAACCCCCACACACAGATAAACAGTATAAAAAAGAAAGCCTAGAGAAGAAAGTCCTCTGGTTCCGAGCGCCATCCTTCCTCTTCACTCCAAGTCTCCGGCTTCCAACTGTATTGCCGGACGCCGGGGTCCCCACCTCGACCTCAGAGACCTTTGGCTGGAGCAGGTTTCAGCTGCCACGGGTGGGGGCTGCTACTGGAATTTAGAAGGTCGAGATGAGGAATGCTGAAGGTAGGCAGAGCGGACTCCAACTGTCCGGGAGCTGCTGTAAAGAGAAGCCTCGCCGAGAGCAAGCCTTCTCCTCTCCCAGGCCCAGCGGGAGCTGAACTGAACGGAAAGTAACCGGAACAGAGCAAAAGTGGCTGAGAACCTGCATGAAGATCATCCAAACTTAGCTATCAGCCGGGAATGGCAGAAAGTCTACGTCTGTTATCCCAGCGTGGACGAGGCAGAAGCAGGGTGCTGGGGTCCAAGACAATGCTTACATAGTAAGTTTGAGGCCAGTCTGAAGTCATTATTATTAGGAATATAATATAATAATAATTAATAATAATAAATCAGCCCTAGTGATTCCCTTTGACTAGTCCGAAACCACTAGGTATCTAGCCTGAAGCCACTAGGTATCTAGCCCCTCTGTGTCTTTTTATTCCAGCGCCCAAAGGTGTTAAGTGGAACCCAGTCCCCTGAGCTGACCATCTGAGATGGGCAGCAATGACCAGGCAGAGTGGGAAAGGTGATATAGACACATAAATAAAATAAGGAATAAATGACGCCACACCCTGTGCGTGCCAGGAGCGGAGCATTGTGAGGAACAGTGGGGAGGGGGATAAAGTTATCCCAGGGGACCAGGTGGTAATAAAGGAATGTAGAGACAGGCTGGGAAAGCAGCCCGCCGCCTGCACCTCCATTATCCACTCACCCTCACTAAGATATTCAGCTCACGCTTCCAGGCAAAAGAAGATAAGGACAGCACATTCCCTACTCTCCCGGCACCGGCAGCCAAGCCCGGGTGATGAAATGTATACACAAAGAAATGGAATACACGATGCTTCTCGGAGAGGTACAGCAGGTGCGGGTCACGATGTTTAGAAAAAGAAAGCTTGTCTACACAGGGTGAAACCAGGCGATGGTTGGTTGGGCGTTAGCCAGCCCATGGCCCTGCTGGGGCCTGAGCCCAGGGCAGGGTAACCGGAGGGGTCAAGCCATCCTGCTGACAAGACTCTCTGCGGGTGGGTAGGAGGGGGGGACTGGGGCAGGCAGGGAGTCCTGGCTCGTCCTTCCTGGCTTGTTCGGCTACTCAGCAGAACTCTCTGTGCTTCGTTTCATTTTTCATGCCTACTCCCAGGCAGTGAAGGCCTCTCTACCCTTGTTCAGAGCCTCACAGTTCCTGAAGCCGAGGACATGAGCGAAGAGAGGAGCAGCCATCAGTGCGGTCCCAGAAGGACGCAGCAAACCTAACTCACACAGGAACTTCGGTTTTCTCCCCTCATGTGCCTCTGGCTTCTTCCAGTAAAGGCAGTTCTGAGAGCTGCTCAGGTGAAAAGCTCCTGGCTTTGAAGATGTGCTAATAATTCAGTGCCCTTGCTGTTTGCCAGGGCTGCTGTTAACAAGCATTTGGGCTGACTGCCCCCATGAGCTTTCTCCTCTGACAAGGAAGCAACAGAAAGGTCAGCAGCCGGACACAGAAAGAGGAAAAGGGTCCTGAATAAACACAGACAGTTTAATCAACCATGAAGAAACCCAAGAGTTGACTGGAAGTGCTTTGTCAGGGGCAGAAGGGAGGCCTCTGCCCTCGGAGAAAGACGAGGAAGGTTGGAGGTCACTTACTGACCCCAGAGGCTGCCATGGGGCAAGTGTTAGTGGGAAAACTTAAAAACATAAAAAGACCAGAAGGCTTAGAGGGAGGAAGGGAAGGAAAGGAGGGGGTGAAAGAGAGGGAGGGGAAAGGGGACGCCAGTATTTGGGTATTTTCCAGGGTACTGCGCAAACACATGTTCCCTGGAAAGAAGACAAAAATATCTTAGCTCAATAAGAAAGGAAGATGCATCCTGTGTGAGGACTGGGAGAGTTGGTTACCCCTCAGGCTTCCGTCCTCCGTGCCTGTCATCTCTGATTCCAGCTTCCTTGCGGTATCTGAAATATTGGTTTCTTCGAATTACATCAGCGTCCTTTTACTTACATCTAAAATAATCAAGGTCAAACTCTGTTGATACGTGGAAGGGAATTTAGACGAAGGGGGTGAGCCCTCTCTCCGGCCTGTAATTACTTTCTTTGTAAACCTGAATACCCAGTCAGATGAACACCTCCTCCACACATCTTGTCGCGGTTAGAAAACACCTTTAAACAAAAGAACCTAGAAACCCCAGCAACATCAGTGTCCAAATACGTCCAGGCCTATTTTTTTTAATTGGAAACCAAATGACTTTAGATGAGCAAATCCATGACATAATTTAAAAACTGCCCATTTTTAGACAATTCCTGAGAGCATTCTGCAAGCCATCAGAGCAGCTTGATGTCAGCCTCTGTGTTTATAGACTGTTTCTGTCAGAATGGGATAAGGGATAGAAAACCCTTGTTTTAATGGAAGTCTGGTCCTTCCCCAGTTGACTTGTGTGTAGTTTGCTTACTTTTTCTCCATACAACTAAAGACGCAATTCATTAAAAGTCATAAAGCTTACTGTTTTGACAGATATTTCTAGTAAGGCTAGCAGGCACGGAGTAAAGACTTCTCCGCTAACACCCTCAGCAAGCAGGAAGGCCTCTCTCAGATCCTCCGGTTTCGTAGGCGGGACTCATTTCTCCAGTGATCTCTGTTTCCGTGATCTGGCCTGGCAATGCGTTTCTTCCTTTAGGCTGAGCGCAGTTTGTGTTAGAGCTAAGTCTGCGCGCCCAATAATTTACGAGGGGGTAATAGGAACAGGAAGGGCTGTGTTGTTTTTTTCCTCGACCCTTGAGGATTACGAATAAAAATTAAGCCAATTAAGGGGCCCGATTGCCTAGGATGTCTTAGGAGGAAATGACTTCCCAAGGCATGTGGGAATTATTAAAAAATAATTTTCCCTCGGAATTATGTGTTGCTACACAGAGGCCTATAAAACGGGGTCTCGGAAGGGAAAAGCGGCAAATTGTATGGAAAACGCATTCTGTTTTCCACAATAGAAGGATAAGAAACAGGCCAAATGCAGCTTCCCAGTTGCCTTGTCAAATGAGAAGTCTCTAAATTCAGATACAACAGGCTTGCTCAGGAGAATGAAGGACACAGGAGGCATGGATCCCCAAGCCACACATGGTAAGAAGACAAAAATCAAACAACAACAACAAAAAAAAAAAAAATCAAGGATCTGACTTTCTTCTTTTTTTTTCTTCCTTTCTTTTTTCTGTTGGTTAGCATTCACCCCAAACTGTATGGTTGGGTTATCATGTTTGTGTCGTGTCTGATGTCACAAGCAAACCATACAATATCACTGAGGCTGTGACAGGCCGGCCGGAAGAGAGGCCGGGCCTTGCCTTGGGCAGAGCACAAACAGCCTAGTGTGTTGGTGAGAGACTGGTTGTGTTGGTGAGGTACTGGCCTCCAGCCTGGGGTGTTCTCCAGCCTCTGTCTGCCCCCTAGCGGAAAGTCTGGGGGATGCGTGAGAGTTCACCGAAGAGGGTTCACTTATTGAAACCTGAAATAGGGCTTCCTGCGACCTGGCCATCTGCAGCCCTTGTTCCCCAGCATGGCCTCTCCTTTTCTCGGAGACCCAGGACGGTCACCCTTTGAGTATTCGGCCGCCCCCCTTAATGAATACTTCTATTTTAGAGTGTTTTTCTGAGGCCTTCCGTCTGCCTCTGACAGCCCTGATCCCCACATCACAGCAATCAGCAACAGACACCTTTCCCAGAAATGCAAATTTTCCTCCAGTCCTCCAAACTAAAGAAGTCACACAGTGCTGTGTTACTGAAGACGTTGCCCCCACAAAAGCCCCTGTGTGACCCAGAATGGGTCTCTGTGCTCTCTCACTTCCTCACAAGACCCCGCTAGTTGCCAGACTTGGCTCCGGGGACACAAGGATACTTGGCCAAGGCTCTTTCCTAGCGATACCTGAAGCCCAGAGACAGAACAGTCTATCCTTGATTGCCACGAGCCTCGGTCCACGACCCTCCAAACCCACGCTGTGCTTCGGAAGCAAAGACCGCGGGGACGGAGCCAGGGGATCGGTTCCAAATTCTAGTCACAACAAAGCTAAGCCAGCGAGCGCTTTGTTCGAATGACTCAGGTAAGATAATGAGGCCGGCACAGGCCGTCCTGACACCACACACCTCTCGAATGCCCCGGCTGTGCTAGGAACCGCTGATGTCACCGGGTATATTTTTCATCCTGTCCCAAGCTGCAGGGCTGTGTCAGCCTTGCAGATGTGGCCGAGGGGAGGCCAGTTTTGCTGTGAGCTCCCTTAGATGACAAATTGCGCGCTCCTCCTGCTGGCGGTGGGGGTGGGGCACTTGGCTCTTGTCAGCCCTCTCCATGGCTTGGCTCACTTCAAACAACTGTTATGCTGTTGTTTTCTTCTTTTTTATTATTATTTTTTTTGTTTTTTGTTTTTGTTTTTTTGTTTTTCGAGACAGGGTTTCTCTGTGGCTTTGGAGCCTGTCCTGGAACTAGCTCTGTAGACCAGGCTGGTCTCGAACTCACAGAGGTCCGCCTGCCTCTGCCTCCCGAGTGCTGGGATTAAAGGCGTGCGCCACCATCGCCCGGCTTGTTGTTTTCTTCTTGAAGTCCATTTTCTCCATTGCCGATTCCCAGATATGGAAGCCCTAGAGAAGGAAGGCTAAGTATCTCAAATGACTCCTCAACTCTCTGGGTCCAGTGCGCAGACCCGCACTTTAGAACCTGAGGGAAATGGTATTGATTGGTATTGGTGTCGGAAACGCCGGGAGAAAAACCAGATTAAGGTTCTTCTAGACACCTGGCTCTTGGCGGAAATGAGTGCAGAGAGTATAGAGTCGGTGTTGGCTGGACAGCTAGATCTCTAATGCCAAAGGAAGGAGAGGCTGGCAGAGCGCCCCAGGAGAGGGCCTGCTTCCTGGGCATGAGGTGTCTTGTTCATCTCTCCCTGACAAGCAAGTTGAGGGACCAAGTCGTTACTCCTGGTCTTCTCGGGGGCCCCCTACGAGAAACAGGATCAGCAACTGAGACCAATTGGCCAACCCTATATTTTAAATCTAAGATATTTTAAGTGATAAGAAAAAAAGAAAACATTTTTTGCCTGATACAAAACTCCTGAGAGAGATGGCAATCAAGAGGGGCATAAGGGAGGATGGGGGACCAGCTGATGATTGCTACATCAGAGGCCGACTGAAAATCGTCCATACTTGGAGGAAATTAAATACCGGGTGCCGAACCACGTCGCCTATACCAGGTGGTACCTCCTAATTCTTCCTGAACAGTTCTACCAACTGGGGATTATAGATTCAAATCTATGATCCCATGGGGCCATTCTGATTCAAACCACCAGAGCCTTCCATGTCCCAGCTTTGGGTTCTGTCTTGGTTAGGTCTACTTTCTATTGCTATAATTAAAAAAAAAAAAGTAATAATAAAATAAGCAACTATGAAAAGAAAGGATTTATTTGGCTTGCACTTCCATGTCTCCCTCCATCTCTGAGGGGAGTCGGGGCAGAAGCTTGGAGGCAGGAACTGAAGCAGATGCCTTGGAGGAAGGCTGCTTACCTGCTTGCTCCTCCTAGCTTGCTTAGTCTGCTTACTTATAAACCTCAGGATCACCTGCTTAGAGGAGGTACTGCCACAGTGAGCTGGGCCCTTCCACATCAATCATCAATCAAGACAATGCCCTCAAGACTTGCCTACAGATGGAGGCAATTTCTCAACTTAATGTACCTCTTCCCAAAAATCTAACCAGGACAATCACATTAGATTTCTACTGGTTCTGCATTTTCATTTCTCCTCTGTGTCCTAATAGCACATGTGATTCATTTATTCAGCAACTATTAATCAAATGTCGGCTCTTTATCAGGTCCTACTACTAGGGATGGAGGAATACAATGTCATCCAAGACACCTGTGGCTCCTGCCTTTGTGCAGCTCACACAGTGGAGAAGATGACCTTGGTCAAGTACCCACACAAATTAACATAACATTGCAGTGTGGAAAATGTGTGCCCTGTGTGTGGAGAAAGGGATAGAGTGATTTATTAGGTAAAGCCAGGAAAACCTTGGGGGAATGAGTGATATGAAATCTGGAGGAACAATAGGATTAACTACCCCCCAAAAATCAGGTTCATCTTCTGGAGTGGGACACGACCTGTGTCCTCAAGGCCATGAAAGACAATAAATGTAACCAGAAGTAGGCAGCACGGAAGTAACAGAGTATGCACCAGGCTGGACACAGGACAAGCCATGGGGGTGTTAAACTAGACAGACAGTAAGATACAATGTGTGTTTCAGAAAGACTGCTCTGTGGCAAGAGCCTGGAAAGGGTGTATAGCCCATTTGAAAGCTGGTTTGTTACGGGGCGTGTGCACTAGGAAAAGAACCTCTGTTGGGTGATAGAGCAGGCAGATGTGCAATGCAGTTCACACCTGTATCTTCTATCAATGGCCTTCTCTTTGTACTGTGGGACAATGGACTTGTGCCCTTCTCACTTGTATCGGTTTAATAAAGCACTGATTGGCCAGTAGCCAGTCAGGAAGTATAGGTGGGGCAACCAGAATAGGAGAATCCTGGGAAGAGGAAAGGCTCAGTCTGCAGTCATCACTGAGAGGCAGAGGAAGCAAGATGAGAATGCCTCACTGATAAAAGGTACCAAGCCATGTGGCTAATTCAGACAAGAATTATGGTTTAAGATGTAAGAGTTAACTAAAAATATGCCTAAGCTATTGACCAAACAGTGTTGTAATTAAGATAGTTTCTGTGTTATTATTTGGGTCTGGGAGGCTGGGACAGGAATGAACATTCTCTGCTTACATCTTTGTGTCCTCGATCACCATCTGAGATACAAACACAGCCTTCCTCCCTATTTTCCGTTTGTGCCTAAAGAGGTCCATTGAGCTTGCTCCTATGAATGCCTTCATATTTTCTTTCAATCTCTTTCTAAACATGAAGAGCAGGAGTATTTGTAATGCCTGGACTATTTCAATGCCAAGGTTATAGACCGAATGATGTCAAGTCAGATTATAGAACCACCAACGTTCAAATGTTAACTGATGGGCCAGCATCAGATTGACAGAGATTTACAGCCCTCCAGGCTACCCCAGGAATTGAAAGTTCAAAATGATGAATTACCTAGTAAAGCAAAGGAGACTTCTACCAAATGCTTCAAGCACACTGTATGAGTGTGGATTAGTTACCAGAAGCCCCCTCCTATCTAGCATTCTTGTTTTGGAAGAATACATCCATCCATTCCAGGAACGGTGTTCTAGCATGGCACCTGGGCTTGGGAGTCGATGTGGACTTCTGCCTTCTAGGAACTGCACACTATCAGAATCAACATGGTTGATATGGTTTGTCATGTGTTAACAATAGTGCTATGTTCTTTAATGTCTCACATTGTGAGATAAATCAGTGTGCTCTCTTTATAAAAGTACCCACACCCAGGTACTTTGTGACCGTAATGTAAATGGACCAAGACACCTAACAATAAAAACAGTAGAGTGTGATATACTTAGTGTAGACAGAGGCCAAGTACCAGGAAGACCCCAATCAGGGCAGAAGCGGTGACCGGTTCTGAGTGGGAGGTTCTCCACGGGGCACAGGTGTCAAGCCAGAATCTGCTCTCTGGAGAAGAGAAAGCTGATAATATCAGGCAGAAGAAAAACTCTAAAGGCGTCCAAGGAAAATGCAGGGCCAAGGACTCACGGGAGCAATGGAGAGGCTGCAGCTGAATGTGAGATTAACATTGTGGTGGACTCAGTAGAGGGCTACAATTACCTGCTTGGGGACTACACCTTATTGGTTGCCTATTGCTGCAAATTGCCCCCAAACTGGGGAACGTAAGGCCATGATCTCATGATTTCTGTGTCTCTGGAATCCAGATGTAGATCAGGGGTCATCTGGCTCAGGCTGAGGTGCCAATCAGTGCAAAAGTCAACCATGTTGGAAGCATGGAACTGAGTGAGAATCACGTTCCAGGCCAACCACATGTTCTGGTTTTAAACACCAGTTCCTTATCACGGGGATGTAGCCATAGACCAGCTCACATCATCCAGTGGGGCTAGCCCATTCCCAAGGACACTGCACAGGGTAAATCCCAGCAATGAATGGTAGCTGGACACTGTTCTAGAGGTTGCATAGTGCACATACCAAGAGCCATTTGAGGTCTCATTTCACCCCAGTCTGTATAAATTATAAAGAGAAATGTGTGATTTCTCTGTGTATTGGGTCGTTTTTAGTGATGGGTACACTCTGGTCCCTGTGAGTCCTCAGGAACAGCACGCTTTACCTCATACCTCCTGCTAAGGATTTTATACAGTCCACTTGGCGCTCACACTGCTATTAGGAGATAGATTCAGCCAAAAGCTGCCTGTGGGGGTAGAAAGAAATGGGAAGGTGGGCTGTCAGATAAAGAGGTAAGCACCATCCCGAGCTGAAGCAAGGGAGGAGGAAGAGGTCTTACGCAGACTGCGGTAAGAAGTGAGTCTGAGCGGAATCTGGTTGACAGCTCACACACGATGCCAACTTGCCACAGCTTGGCAGCGCCCATGGTTTTCCCACATGTGACTGAAAATAGCTAGCATTCATCCTGAGGGAGTGCTCCTAAAATAAGCAACCACTGGGAGCCTCACCTCGCTGCTCATTCAAGCTGGAAGCAGTCTGCAATTATTTGGCTGAAATTAGATACAAATTAAGTTGCCGCTTCCGGAATGTTCTCCTTCACTCTAGCACCAAAAAGAAGAAGAAGGAAAAACACTAACCACGTATAGTTTAAATCTTGCTTCTTAAAAATGCAAATGAACCCTAATAGAAGATCATTATTGAAATTTATCTTCTGTGAGACTTGATCCCGTCACATACGAGGTTCCCTGATTTCTAGACCTGGATGTAGTTGCTATGGATGCAGAATGGCAGGGAGAAGGAAAAGGCTTGAGGATAGGAATGGCTAACACCAATTTGAGATGTGATGTGTATCCCAGGTAGAACTGGCCCCTGGGCGTGTGTGGATAGCCCTGCCCTCACCTTGTTTTACTATGGTCTGGAAGTATTCTTGGGGCTTGCGTCCATTTGAACAGTCCTGCATTTGAAAAAGCTGAGCAAACATAAAAATGGTAATTCAGGGGTCTTCTCTCCGATGTCTAGAAATAACTGACACGCAGAGGATCCAGAGACAGGGGTCTGTGCTGAGGAAGAGCCCCTGGTTTGCCCTCTCGCATTAATCAAACAGTTGTTCCCTTGCTGCTTGGAAAAGCGCGTAGCCCTCCCTCTAAGAGCTGAGCTGCGCTGGACCCCATGAGGCTGCGGTTCCACGGCTAGGGATGACTTACCACGGCAGTCAGTTCCTGTCGCCTTGGCAGAAGGCAAGGATTGCTTTCTTCTCATCGCTGGAGGATTAGTCATGAATGGGGCGTATTGCAAGCTTCCGGGGCCTGCTTCTCATTCACCCGCCATGCCCCCACCCCATCCTTACGCTGATCTAGGAAGTCTGAGAAACGACATAGTAAGTCAAGATTTTCCAGTGTGGCCTTCTTTCTGGTGAAGTTTTGGGGCTTGTTGGCATTTGAATGTATACACCCCCATAATCCTTAAATTGAAGGAGAAGAAAGAAATTAAATGCTCACCTAAGCAAGCCTTATGGATGACGAATCCCTTGGACCTTGTTTAGCTTTTAAAAATTATTTTTGTTTTGCTTTTTCCAGATCTTTAAGCGTTTGGAAAGAAAGTGAAATTAGTTAAACCAAATCAAAGTAAGCTGGGTGACTTGAAATGAACTGACTTCAGCAAAGACTGTAGGCTGCTCACAATCTCTCCAGGAGTGCTCCCTTCTCCCTCCTTCCAGGCTGTAATCTAGTAAGGCCACCTCCTCATCTGGTGACAGAAGAAAGCACAGGCTGGGGGCCATTCAGCCCAGAGCAACAACCTTCCCTGGACCTTGTCCCTTTTCAGAACTTACCATAAGGTAAGACGCTCTGTTTAAGACTTGGGCCTGGATAGATGGCTCAGCCCTTAAAGATTAGGCTCACAACCCAAAATATAAAAATGTAAGACTTGAAGTCACAACAGGACACTCTTGACAATAAAGGGTGTCACTAGGAAGACTCCTCCAAGCTTCAGACTGTGTCTCCTGGGGAGGCCTTTCCTTTATTATTTCCTACAGCTCCCTGCACTTCCCAAAGTTTGCAGAGGTCTTTGCGTGTTCCCAGAGCAGGGAAACTGAACCGACCCACGATTTGAGCTTCATAATAGAAGGGAAAACCCAGGGTACCAATTTGCACAAATTCAGGACATTGATACCTCATTTATTTTCGCCATTTAGGTAACTTTACGATTAGCACCTTTTTTCTTCCCTACTTCAATGACTAAGAGGCTTCAGTTCTGCCCAGGGCCTCTGCAAGCGGACAGGCAATCAGCTGACAGGATGCATGCGGAAATGGCCACTCTCCCTTTTCTTGTTACCTGGCCTGTTCAGGCACTGCAAAAAAATAGCTTCCCGGATTCTCACATTCACCCCGTGCAGTAATGAAGGCTCTGCCACTTTGCAGGCACCCTTCAGGGCCTTAGCATCAGGTTATCAGGACTCCACGCCTCCATTAGAGGGCCCCCCGGCCTGGATAAAAGTCCTTGGTGACCTTAAAAGTATCCATTTTAATCAGCAGGATCATTTTTGAGAGGAAACTCTTCTGAGCTTTCTGAGACAGCTGGGCTTTGGCTCTGGTTCCCTTCCCATCACAGGCCTTGGGGCCTGGAGAGCATTTCCCTCTGTGGTGGGTGATGGGGAGACAGGATAGGCCTCTCCTGTGCTGCCCTGCACGTCCAGTGGTCTAGAGCCCAGCTGCGCGGAGGAAGGGAACTTGCTCTCCAGCACGGGAGCAGCTTTCCCAGAGGCCAGACAGAGGCTCTGGTCTTGCTAACTAGTGCTGGGCGCCTCCCTCAAGAGCCTCAGGGTTCTTGGCAGAATGAACCTTATCCCTGCTGGGAGCGATGACTTTCTCAGGCCACGCTGAGGCCAGATGGCAGGCCACAGGGTGACCCACTAGAGCATTCGTGCTGAGAGGGCGGCACCCAGGACAGCAGAGGGAGGGCTCCAGGGCCAGCTGGGTCGCTAGGGACGCCCCCACAGAGACAGAGCTTACTCAGTACTGCGGTCCCTTGGGTTTCTTCACAGTATTTTGGGGCCACTGCCGGTGATAAAGGCAGAGCCTCCCTTTTACATACTAAGGACGCTAAACTCCAAAGCTATGGTTTTGGATTCTGCAAGCTGGAACCAGATCCAGATCTTAACGGCACAGCTGCGACAGATTCCGGCTCACTTATCCGGCCTCTGGGGACCATGCCCTCAAAGCACGTGGGTCTGCAAAAGACAACTATGGAGATGTCGGTTTCTGTAACCATAGTGGCTCTGGACTTGGACCCAGGGGAGAGTGGTTTGACCTGGTGATTCGCCAAACGATGCCACTAGCGGATATCTTTGGTGAAGTAGAGTTTCCTGGTCTGTGAAAGGAAGATTCAAATACGGCCTAGCCGCTAGAATCCTGGGATTCAAAAGAAATGAGGAAGCCAGGGCTCAGCAGCGCCTGCTGCGGAGAGGCGCTCTGAGATCTTCGGAATGCGGAACCGGAGGTAGCCCCAGTATTAGCAGAACAGGAGGAAGAGCGCTTCCCTGCGAGCATTTAGGGAAAGGCACGGCCTTAAGGGACCTCCTAGGCAGAGGAAACATCCTCCACCTCCCCTCCCTCCACTTCCCCCACCCCCACTCTCATTGTTAGTCACACCTGGGCACCTCTCATCAGAGTGCAATGCGTTCAGCGAGGAGGTGCCAGCTCTAAGTTCTGTTTGCTCTCTCTTGCTTCCCTGGGTGGGACAGGCTGCAGCGGAAATGGCCATAAATGGGTAAGAGAATGATGGGTCATGGGGAATCATAGGTTGTTAAAGATCAACATCCTGCCTGTGGAGTCTCTTGTGTAAACGAGGAAAAGCTGTGAAAGGTAAAACGACACCAAGCTTCAAGAGTCCTAATGTTTGGAATCCCAATAGTTCATTTATCCGCACTTCTTTGGACAGATGCCTTATATACTAACCACCAATAGAAGGTTTTACTGTAAGGGGCAAAGAAAAATGGGGGGGGGGGATGGGAATAAAAAGGGATTCCATTGTTTTAACTCATGCGATTTCATATATAACAATACCATTTACTGCGATCATTCCTTTAAAAAAAATTTTTTTTAATTGACTTGAGAAGAAGACAGCAAATTTCAACATGTTTTTGGATGTCCCTGTAGAATAGCCAGATGAATATCAACAGGAGGAGTTCGGATCATAGCTACCAAGTGTAAGAGGTTTGGAACTGTCCAATAGGGAATATTCAACAGAAGGTGGTACCTGAAATGGGGGCGGGGTTTAGATGGCCATAGAGGTATCAGATCTCAGCTTCTAATAATCAAATAGGAGATTCTGAGGAAATGCAGTGGAAATAGCATCCACGTTTCTCCAGGTTGAAGAAGCAGTCATAAGTAGGAAATGCCAGCAATGTCAAGCAAATGAGTACTGGAAAATATCCATTCAGTTTAGCAATGAGGAAGTCATTGGTGAGTAATACAATACTGGATTCATTCAGTGGGGCCGGGAGAGCAGAAACTAGGTCCGAACTGTGTTAGAAGCAAGTTGGGTTGAAAGAGGAGGAATTGTATCAGATTTCAGGAGAGTTTGGACAAGGAAGCGAAAATTATTCTTGGAAAAGTTAGTGTTTGTTCTTTGGGTATAGTTGTTTGGTAACTGTTTTCTTTATACTGGAAAGTGTATATAGAGGAGAATAATCCTAATGGAAAGGTCATGACCAATCACGGCTGCAGAATAAGACATTATCCCCTCCATCATTCCAGAACTACAAGAGAAGAGCCCAGTGTCAGTCAGGCAGATAGAAACCCAACCACGGACATTGCAAGCAATTCCAAGCCCCTATGTAGCCTAGGTTCCATCCAAATATAAACACAAGTCTCTGCTGTGTGGCCAAAGGTGACCTTTGCAGCAAGGTGGCCCTGTAATAATGCCTTTCAGGCTAGACCCTGACCAGGACTGCTAGGAAGTCACAGCAAAGGACTAGCTCATCTACTGTACTCAGAAGAACAGAGGAGAGGGCAGACCAATCAGGAAGCATAACCTCAGACTGGAGGTTGGACCGTAAGTTTACCACCTTCATACTGCCGCAACAGAGATAGACCAGGCACCCAAGGCAAGCAAAACAAAAACAAAAAACAAAACCACAAACCAGATGTTGCTGTGGAATAAACACACACAAGCAGCCACTGTGAGGACCAGGGCAGGCCATGTGCTTTCCTGTTGACCCCATGAAGACAAGCAGGCCATTGAGGATCTCACTGCACCCACCACACACATTCTTCAAGCGCTGTGACTAAAACAGGGAACAGTTCTTACCAGCTCAGACACTGCTCAATGGCGGTGCCTTGCTCTGTCTGGCAACAACTCTTACTTGGTGAGCTGTGGAAAGCCTAAGGAGGTATGGCTCCCACCAGGCAGTCTCAGAGGCAGAGTGAATGGACTTCCGCCATGTTGGACTGGGCAGAGCAAGCAGGCAAGGCTGTGTTTATCCTAGCAATGACTCCGCTTAGGATTTTAAGAAACGCTTAGCATTTTAAGAAGCCTTAAATGCAAATGATATCAAACAAACAACCTAATGATGCATCTCAAGATTCCCCGGGGGGGGGGGGGGCGGAATGAGCAACCAATCCTAATATATAGTACACAGCAAGAATAATAAATATAATGGAAAAATAAAATTGAGACTAAAAAAGTAACTCGCAAAATCAACCAACCAGTTGGTTCTTTTTAAAAAAAAGTGGTAAGATTGCAAATCCTTAGCCAATCTGACAAAAAAAAATAGGGAGAAGACATAAATTAATAAAATTAGATATCAAATGAATGTCCTTACAACAGACTCCAATGAAATACAGAATGCTATTAGACATTACAGTGAAGACTTATTCTCCACAAATTTGGCTAACAGTAGACATAGAAAAACTCCTAAGTCCATACAACCTGTTAAAATGAAACTCAGAAGATGTAAACAACTTAAACAGACCCATTACAAGCAACGAGATAAAAAAAAAAAATAGTCAAATGCTTTTCCTCAAAAAAAACCACCCAGAATCAGTTTCCCTACTGAATTCTATCATGCTTTCAAAGACCCCCATGTCAATTCTTCTTACCTTGTTCCATGAAACAGAGAGTAAAAGAAGAAAGACTACCAAGTTCATTCTACAAAGCCAGTATTGTTCTAATACAAAAAGTAAATGAAGATTCACCACAAAAAAAAGGAAACTGCAGACCAATTTCTTTAATGAGCATAAATACAAAACTTCTCAACAAAATACTTGCAAACCAAATTCAAGAACACATTAAGAGGATTATATATGCCTTCCACGTTGTTGGAAGAAGAAACTCCCACTGTTTGGGCCTCGCAGTATACTCCAGGTAGCTAGCCAGCAAGCTTCTTGGGGATGCTCCAATCCGTGCTTCCCATTGGGAGAGCTGGGATTACAGATGTGTACCTGTGCATCCAGCCTTTTCATAGGGCTTCCAGGCAATGAACTGAAGTCAGGCTTTTACGGCAATCACTGTCACCCCTGGAACAGTCTTTACGGCCTTTACTGTCAACAGGTGAAACACCATAATCTTTTCTTTAATTAGTAAAAAGCGGGTAGCGAGGAAAAGAAACTCTCACCAATTTTACTCTAAAATGTATGTTGTGTTTTTTGGAAAGAGTGTTATTCCATATGGAATATTTTGAAATTTACAATGTATGAAGCTTTTAATTTCAGAACTGAAAAAAAGAAAAAGAAAAAGAGAACTCGTAAAAAAAAAAAAAAAATCATTACTCCCAAGAAGAGGAAATGAGCTTCTCATTCCCTGGAGTCCGTCCATGGATTCAGAAGGACTGGCTTTTGTGATGTGCAGGACTCCAGGGTTTTACATGTTTATCAGATATTGATAGTATCTTTCACAGTTGCTCTGCTCTGTGCTGGGTGTTGGAGATACGAGCGAGCAGGCTCATTTCTGAGAATGAGGGAGAGAAGTGGACACACACTCTGGGGTGTGAAGGCTTGCACTCTGAGAGCTTACAGGAGGAAGTCAAGTGTTCAACAAGGAGGCTAGCCCAGACAACAGACTGCCTGAGGCTAGCCCAGATAACAGACTACCTGGGGCTTTCTATTCTCCACTGTACCCTGTGTGGTGCTGCGCATCGGGAACATGGAGGGTGTCTATTTGAAATTCTCTTTGGCAGCCTTGAGGCAGTTGGGATCTGTGATATCTGAGAAACAAGAGCTGCTGGTCTTATCATCTTCCTCTGTGGGCTCTAGCATGACTCCCAGGCTAAGAGCATCCTGGCTATCCTTGCAACAGAGGCATTTTGTGTGTTGCCTTTAAAAGTTTATATATTTTTAGAGCAAGGGAACCAAAACCAATAAAATGGATGGCCCAGGTGATTCAGCATTTCAAAATGCCTCTGTTACAGTCCCCTCAGGATTCTGCATCCAGAACAGGTTCAAGGCTGCTGGCTGTGATGATACAACATCAAAGAATACTCCAGTCAGTACTTGACCATAATCCTAAATTTTCTCAGGGTCTCCCAAAGATAACAGCACCCACAAACAACAGGAAACAGTCTAAAGAACTATGTTCACATTTCCCAAAGATGGGTTATGATGGATACTTATTATCATTTAAAGGGGGATTGGTTACAGTTGTGATTGGTAATGATCAAGAAAAAGCTAAAAAAGGAGATTAGTTCCAGGGATCTTGTTCTAAAAAAAATGCAGAATAAAGAAATAATAGGATAAAAAGTAATTAACGAATCTACATTAATCCAAAAAACAACAATTAATCTTAAATATTTAACATTGGTATGGATTTTGGCTTATTGGTACAAATTTAAAGGTAATTTTGTTATACTCTAACATATTCTACTCTTGTTCAAAGTATTGTGTTTATGCAAAAATGTAATGTACAATTAAGAAATACAGATTAATAGACATCTATAAAAGTCAAGCTTATAGTCATGTTAGGTATATTTTCAAGGTCAAACACAGATAAATTTAGATGGGTAGATGGTCTTCAGACACTTCAAAGACCTGAAGAATATAGCATCTAATATGTTTAATAACCTAAACCTTTACATGACAGTGAAACACATCTGTCCCTGGCAACACCAATGTACTTCAGGGGAGATGATGGGCATCGAAGAAACTCCATATGGAGTCTTCCTTTATGCCAAAAGTTAGCCATGTAGGCAAATAAACTGACCTTGCCTCCATTGCTGACAATATACTGTCCAAACTGGACCAGAAGGACACAAGAAAGGTAACTGGTGAGCTTTGTAAGACAAGGAAGACAGTCCTTCAAAATTCTGTATTTCTTCTCTTAGCCCCCTTTCTTCACCCTTCTTGATATTTAATCATTCCTTATTAATCTCCATCCCTCATCTCTCTTGAACTATATGTTTTAAATCTTTCTCTGGAGATCTTACCCCCTCCTTAGTTTATTACTCTATACCTGTAACATACTCTATAATCTCTATCCTTGTTCTGATAGTAATATACTTACTGAAGGCTTAAATGCTAACATCTGTATATAAGATATTCTCTTATATACACCATATTTGCCTGGTGGGGGTCTCAGTTATCTTACTCAGGATAATTTTTTTTTCTAACTCTATCCATTTTCCTGTAAAATTTCATGATTTTGTATTTTCTAACAACTTCCATTGTATAAATTCATTACCCATCCCCACACTAATAGACATCTAGGTGATTTCCAGTTCTGAATATGATGAATAGAGCAGCAATGAACGTAAATGAACAAGTGTCTCTGTAGTGTAACAAAGAGTCCGTTGGGTATATGCCCAAGAGTGGTACAGCAGGATCCTGAGATAGATCTAGTCTCAGCTTCCTGAAGAACCGCCACACTGATTTCCATAGTTGTTGCACAAATTTGCACTCCCAGCAGCCGTGGCTGAATGCGCTTAACCCACATCCTTGCCAGCATGAACTGTGATTTGTTTTATCGATCTTGGCCAATCTGCTGTAAGATGGAATCTCAAAGTAGTTTTGATTTGCATTTCCCTGATGACTAAGGATGTTGGACATTTCTTTGTTTCTCAGCCATTTGTGTTTTATCTTTTGAGAAGTCTTCATTAATCCTGCACCCCATTTTTAAATTGGGTTATTTATTTTCTTGATGTCGAGGGGTTTTTGTTCTTTGGTGCAAGTAAGCAGAGGGGATAGTTTAGTAATTTGAGTTAAATTTAATTAAACTCGCAGATCTCTGTAAGTTCAAGGCCAGCCTGGTCTACAGAGGAAGTTCCAGGATGTCCAGAGATACCCTGTCTCAAAAACTCAAAAGAGTAGCAATAATAATAATAAATAAAAATTAAAAAGGAAGAAGTTGTGAAGTACCTTGTCCATGATAACTCAGCTAATAAGGGATGTGGCTGGACTCAGGCCTGTCCCATCCCAGTGTCAGCTGGTGGACCACAAAGGCCTCAGCAGGTAGAATAACAAGAAGAAGAAAATCAGAAAATACTGAAACTGAAGAGAAAGGCAAATCTCCATGTCAGACATTCAGAGGTCAACAGATGCTTGAGCCAGATCTGAGGAAAGAGGGTACTTTTGAGGGGGGTATTAGAAAGGAACCTTGCAGCAAATGTGCAAACAGGTGCCAGTGTGCCACCATGCGGTGGTGCCCTGAAGTCGGAACCCACCTTTTTATACCACATAGAACTGCAATGGACCTGCCAGTAGGTAACTACCCACAGGTCTCTGAAAGTCAGAGGCTTTGATCCTGTAATTGAAGCCAATCTGTGCTGGCTAGCTTATGTCAATTTAACACAAACTAGAGTCATTAAAGAGGAAAGAGAGTCAATTGGGAAAAACACCTCCATCAGATCAGCTGCAGGCAAGCCTGTAGGGCATCTGCTTATTCAGTGATAGATGGAGGTGTGTCTAGACCGTTGAGGGTGGTACCATCTCTGGTCAGTTGGACCAGGGTTCTATGAGGATGCAGACAAACCACGGGGAGCAAGCCAGTAAGCAGCACCCCTCCATGGCCTCTGCAGCTCCTGCCTCCGGGGTTTCTGCCCTGCTTGAGTTCCTGCCCACACCGCTTTTGATGATGAATGGTTATATGGAACCATGAATGAAATAAACCCTTTCCTCCCCAAGTTGCTTTTGGTCATGGTGTTTCACTGCAGCAGTAGTGACCCTAAGATACCACCCAAATCACTCCTCGTGACTTTAGCCGCTGATGATCTCAGGATGTGTGTCCTGATCATCTATTTCTTGAGGAATTATTTACTATGTTCTAAAGGTATGCAAAGCCACATATGGAAATGTGTCGATGTTAGAACACTAGATAGCTAGAAATGGTGGTCGGTCCAAACTATGAGATCCAAAGAAACAAGAAAAGGCGTGAGCATGGATTGGCCTCACTCCATACTGCATCTTTCACTGTTTTTAACTCCAGATTTATTTATATATGATGTGTGTGTGTGTGTTTGTCTGTGTGTCTATATGTCTGTCTGTCTGTATGTCTACAAAAATCAGAAGAAGATGTGCAGTATTTTGAAGCAGATGTTGCCAAGAGTTGTAAGCCGCCTGATGTGGTCCTCTGGAAGAGTGGGAAGCGCTGAACCCTTTCTCCTGCTCCAGGCTGTACCTTTCATGTCTCTGGTTTTATTGACATAATTTGGAGGACAGTGTCACTCCGTTGTGAAAGTTAAGGAACTGAACATCCCAGGAGGCAAAGCAGCCTGGCTAAAGGCTCATAGCTAAGAATCAGCACACCAAGGATTTGAGCGTGACGCGTGGGTGTTTTCCAATAGACCACAATATACAGCCTACAGAAACCAATATAGATATTGAAAAAGGACAGCAACAAACATAGCTTAGTTGACAATAAAGTTCTTGTTGCTACTATTTTTTGTACTAATTTAAGCCTATAAACTGTGTGAGTTCCAATTGACCAAGTGCAGAACTTTAAATGGTTTAAGTACATCAGGATTCATAGGGTTCCCCGAACAATGCCGGCTCAGAGATGTCCCCCACGGCACCACAGGCAATGGTGGTTCCATGTGGCCTCACATTTATCAATTCTCGGTCCAAGCACCTCCTGCAGGACCAAGACGAAGAGGAGATAAAGCCGGCAAATCTGCCTCTTTTCCCCAATACATTTTCCCAAATGCCCCAGAGTGCCCCATCCATGCCCCTTTGCTTTCTCGGGCAATTGTAACTTTGACAAGCGAGAAAGAACACCCACCCTCCAAGGAGCAGTACGTGAATGAAGGGCCTCAGGGGCTGCGCGGGCCCTGACACCTCTTCAGAAGGAAGTGCCTCCCACCTGCTCCTGCGGGCCGGGTGCTGCTGCTGCAGGTGAGTCACCACGTTGCCAGCCAGGCAAGTATTTTAAGAACCATGAAGCATAGGCAGGAGCCAGCAGAGAAAGATGAGGGCTGGAGTGTTGCCTTTAGCTCTGAGGGTGTCTTGTTGTCATGGTGCTAGGAAAACCACTTCCACTTAGAGCCCCACCCACCAGCTGCTTTACTGGAACTTCTGCACGGGAGGCTGGGAGCCACCCCTGCACAGGCGTGGGCCGCGGCTGTGTACACACATACACCTGGAGCAGACACCCACTTCAGAGGCCTCGCATTGCTTATCTGACGCATGACCCGGCTGCTTTCTTACCTCATGTGACATCACCGGAAGCTTTGGAGTGGAATCAGCAACAGCAAGAGCTCAGGCTCTGGTTCCCATTCCGGCAGTGGGCCGTGGAGCGCCACTGTTGCCTATTCCTGGAACCATATTTCAAGGCTCAGGCCTTAGACCAGTGATTCTCAACCTTCCTAATACCGCGACCCCTTAATTGTGGTGACCGCCCCACCACTATAAAATTATTTTCGTTGCTATTTTATAACTGTAATTTTGCTTACTGTTACGAACCGTGATGTAAATATCGGATATGCAGATGGTCTCTTGACCCCCGTAAAAGGGTTGTTAAGCTGCAAAGGGGTTGCAACCTACAGGTTGAGAGCCACTATCTGAGACCCTTTGTTCGGAGGGTAGGTTACTTCAGTTCTGCCAGGAGCAGGGGTTGAGTGGGGAATGAGGGTGTTACCCAGAGGCAGCACTTGCATTTCTCGTGGGCCTGCATTCCATAATTCCATATTATTCCATAGATAACCCCAGAGGCCTTTCTGGGCATCCACACTGCAACCACGCTGAGGTGAAGGAGCAGACACTGACCACTAAGCTGAGGCTGGATGTCTGCGGGAATGTTGCTTCTGTCACAGCCTTCTTAGGTGAAAGGTACCTGAAGCACCATGGGGATAAACTGGGATTCCCCATTCAGACTGTCCCCGCTTGACCCTCACCTGCTCTTACTTGGAGGTGATGCTGCCTATGGGATAAAGGAGAGTGGTCTGCTTCCTGTCAGCCATTTCTTAACACTTAAGGAACCCAAACCTTCATCTTAATGAAAAAGCAAGCACACACTATGTCTGGGTCCCACAGTCCTCTCCCCTAGATTGTGACTTCCGTGTTTGGAGCAGGTGGATTTTGTTAAGGGCTCAAAGGGTTTGACTCCAAGAGGGCCTCGGACTCATTTTCCAAAGCAATGAGGCACACCCAAGCTGGCAGGCATGTGGCATCCGTCCACTGAGAATGGCAATGCGTTTCTAAAAACAGTGTTATGGCTGAATTGTGCCTCCCCCCCCCCCGTCCCATTTATACATGGAAGCCCGATGTCTAGTACCTCAGAAGGTGACTGTATCTGGAGACAGGGACTAGAGGGATAAAGGAGATCATGAGAAAAGCTCTGAGTTCAACATGATTGCTGTCTTTACAATAAAAGGTAACAGCCAAGGAAGAGGATGCAAGCCAAGGAGAGAAAGATGAAGGGAAACAAAACAGCCAAGCGCTTGATCTTGACCCCTGCTCCCAGAACTGCAGAAACAACATTTCTGTTGTGCAGCCACTTGGTTTGCAGTATGGAGTTGCTGCAACCATTGTAGACTAACACAAACTAGGAACCCCGCGCCACTCAACCATCACCTAGGAGGTAGTGATTGCTTCAGTGTAGTGCACATACAAGGCTGGCTTGTGAGCCAAAGACACAAGCCCCAGACCAAGAGTCCTAGAAACCGAATAACGTGCGCACCAGCCATGGCTTCTAGGATTGGGCAGAGCTCCAAGACCAGAACCTTCCTTACAACCCTGGAGACTTCAGACCAGAGAGCTACAATTGTGTTTTTGACAACCATGCACTGAGTACTTGTCTGTGGGAAGTGTCCTGAGGTGACATGTGTTGTTCCCCAGACACTGATTGTTGGGAGCAGAGGAAGCTCTGACAGGATCAAGTCCAGAGCTCACATGGGTTTTGACTTGAGCATGGCCTCTTAAGGACTCCAAGACCAATTGGTTCACAGAAAATTGGGAAAGCCATGACCCATAAGGGCCGAGCTCAAGGGAAATGGCAAAGCTTTCCTTAAGAGTCCTAACGGATGTTTATGAATGAGGGATCGGTATATGCAAAGACTAGTGACTGTGGCTTCCTCCTCCTGGGGGTACACAGACAGACCTAGGCAGCTCACCCACAGAGACCTCCTCCTGAAGCTAGCTAGCCCCCCAGTGCTGTACCTAACTCACACACTGAGGTCCCAGGTTGTAGCTGTTAGAGAACCCAACCTGGTCTCAGATTCATTGTATGTGTGTCTTTGTGGCTAACCTTTCTTCATGTCATTGTGACCCAGCTGGGGTACCAGGACCCAAACCACACAGGTCATGGTGGTGACACATGTGCTGAAAAAGTCCCTGATTCAAACTCTGGGGGACAGTCAGGCCTGCCAGAATTTGGGGGGTCTGAAAAAAGTCATAGAATGTGCGCATCACAAGCTATAAGGCACCCTGTAGCATCTGCTGTCACACATACCCCTGTGTTCAGAAGACGACTTCTCTAAATGCATGTGTTGCCTAAATAGACTGTGGGAAGCCTGTGTCAACTCAAGACTGACTTTTCTATCAGATGTGCTTCTTCTGGGCCAGATTTTGCTGCCAAATAAGCTATAAATACTTTCTTTTGGACTTAGCACTCTTGAGGCTTTGAAGCTGTAAAGCTGCTTCATCTTAGAGACGAACAAACTGAGAGGAAAAGCTTTTGTTCATCTTCAGGAGACGGTGCTGAGCTCCTGCTCCACCGCGGGGCTCTGGGGTCCATGCACACAAGCTGTGATGGCTGTTCTTGGTTGTCAACTTGGTTACATCTGGAATGAATGACAATCCAGAATTGGAGGGCACACCTGTGGGACATTTTCTGTTTGGTTTGAAGTCAGTGATTCATCTTCTAATCTGGACCTTTGAGGTAGGAAGACACGCACCTTTGGTGCCCATCTTAAGACCTGAAGACACACGCATTGAATCCAGCGCCTGAAGTGAGAAGACATACCTTTAATCTAGGCCAAACCTTCCACCCCTGACCTTACACTTTGACCATGACAATACAGAAGTGTATGTAAGGTCACAAAAGAAGGAAGGGTTTAGCTCTTTGCCAACTTGCCCTTGCCTTGCCAGAACACCTTTGCTGGCATCCGAGCCTCCTTCTTTGCAATTCAAACATATGAAAAAGGCCAGCTGAGATATCCAGCCTTGTGGGACTGAACAGCCTCTAGGTTCTTGGGCTTTCCATTTGCTGGTAGCCTTTGTTGGATTAGATACACTACAATCTATAAATCATTCCAATAAGACCCCTTTACATATACATGCAATTTTGGAGTTGAGATGTTTGCAAGTCATATTGACTACCCCAGTGTTTCTTCTTCCACATGAACTCAAAGACCAAAGCCAAGTTTACTTTCTCCAAGAGTTGAGGCACTCTGGTGAAGTCCTGGCCTCTTTGGAACATAACCACCTGCTCGTTTAGTAAACATATTGTGTGCCATGGGCAATGGGTACAATGTTAAGTCAACAGAAGACTGGTTGAAGATCGGGTATTTCAAGGCACGGTTCCTGTGCCAAAATTGTGCTTAGAAATGAGGTTTTTCTTATTCAGGAGACATGCTTCTTAACAGCACCCTTAAAGTAATCAAAGAAACCTCAGACCCCAGAACAGGCCTAGAGAGTGAGAGTCTATGCTGGAGGCAGCCTGCCAGTGACCAGCAGAGCTCAGACTTCCTCCATTCCCCTCACCTCCCAATTGAGACATCAGCAAGTGATGCTCTGCTTTCCCGCGTCCTGGTGCAGATGCTGTTGCTAAGGTGAGCAGAAGCAGAAGTAGTCCATGAGATCCTGCTCTCTCTACCTACTTGTCCAGACAGTTTTCCATCTGAGCTAGAAAACCACACTCAGGCTTATCTATCCAGACTGAGCAGTGTTCTAGCCTAAACAGAAGCGTCTGGTGGGTGGGGCAGCCCATATTCCCTGGAGCACTCTTTTAGGATAGGTTGCTAGGCAAGATGATGAAGAAGGAAGCAGAGAATGAGCAACTGAAGTTACATAAGGAAGCCAGTGTGTGCTGTGGCTGAGACTGCCTTAGGTCCAGGTTCTAGCTACAAGTCTTTGGCCTGCCTGGAACATCGTAGAATGAGACAGGGTAGCATGCTGCTTCCCAAGATGAATCACGCTGAGATTTCAGAAAAGCCTTTCTCTAGGGACTGTGTGTTACTATAAATCTGACTTCCTCTTTAGGATACATTAGCGAGTGAGGGCATCGCTGGCTCCTTCTTTACCCCCCATTCTTAGCCTTCCCTTAGAAGATCCACAGAATTGTTCTCAGAGGAGAATGGAAAGCCTCACTTGGTTTAGCTTCACTGACAATCCATAAGAGGATCAGGTCATAGAGAGGATGAGATTCAGTGTACGTTACAGAAAAGGGAAGAGAGAGGCCAGCAAGATTGCCCAGCCGGTGATGGCACTGGAGGACAAGACTGATCCAACCTGACTTAGGTCCTCAGAACCCGCCCATACGGTTAGAAGAGAGAACCAACTGCTGCAAAATCTGTCCTCTGACTTCCATGCGTGCACCATGGCATGCATTCATATGCACGCATGCACGCACTCATGCATGCATGCATGCACACCCCCCCCCCACACACAAATAAATGTCTGTTTGAAGAAAGGGAATGAACAAGGTCTGCATTCCTGACTCTCAGTGTAGAAGAACCAGAGTGTCCAAAGCTAGATTTCCTGTATGGATTCACTGGCACAGGTTCTGGATTAGTTACTTTTCTAATCGCTGTGACAACGTGCCTGACGAAAGTGACTTAAAGGTGCACGCCTTTAATCCTAGCACTCAGGAAGCAGAGGCAGGCAGATCTCTGTGAGTTCAAGGCCAGCCTGGTTTATAGAGTGAGTTCCAGGTCAGGCACCTAAGCTACAGAGAAACCCTGTATCAAAAAAAAAAAAA
>NC_022009.1:112064121-112072220 GCF_000317375.1 Microtus ochrogaster
GATCTCTGTGAGTTCGAGACCAGCCTGGTCTACAGAGCTAGTTCCAGGTCAGGCACCTAAGCTACAGAGAAACCCTGTATCAAAAAAAAAAAAAAATGAAAGAATAAAGAAATAAGGGCTTCCTTTGTTCTACAATGGTGTCCTGCCTGCAAGATACACTAGGGCAATAGTGGCACAAAGCTTGTGGGAGTAACCAACCACTATCTGATTTGACTTAAGGTCCATTGCACAAGATGGAGCCCCCACCTGACACTGAAAGTCCAGAGACCTAGGGTAAAACCAAATACTACTGCACTGGCTGGTTTTGTGTATCATCTTGACACAAGCTAGAGTCACCAGAGGAAGGAGCCTCAGCTGATGAAATGTCTCCTTGAGATACAACTGTAAGGCATTTTCTCAATTAGTGATCATTAGGAGACGGCCCAGCCCATGGTGGGTGGGGCCATCCCTGGGTTGCTGGTCCTGAGTTCTATAAGAAAACAGGCTGAGCAAGCTAGAGAGAGCAAGCCAGTCAGCAGTAACCTCCATGGCTTCTTCATCAGCTCCTGCCTGAAGGTTCCTGCCCTTTGAGTTCCTGTCCTGACTGCCTTTGGTGATGAACAGCAATGGGGAAGTGTAAGCCAAATAAATCCTTTCCTCCCTAACTTGCATTTGGGTCATGGTGTCTTTGTCACAGCAATAGAAACGCTAACACAACTACTGATATAGAATTAAAAAACAAACAAACAAAGTGATAAAACGACTCCTAATGGTATTCTGTTGTACTCATAGGGCAAAGCTTTGTTTATCCACCATCAGAGAAGCTTCCTCCTGCAGCAGATGGGAACAAACACAGAGACCCAGTGGCCAGACATTATGCATCAAGTAGGAGACCTTGGAACACCGTGGTGCTTTGAAGAAGAATGGCCCCCATAGGGTCACATATCTGAACACTTAGTCATCAGGTCTACTTGAGAAGGTCTAGAAGATGTGACCTTGTTGGAGGAAGTGTGTCACAGTTGGGCTTTGAGTATTCGAAAGCCCAAGCCAAGCCCAGTATCTCTCTCTCTTCCTGCTGTGTGCAGATCCAGACGTAGAACTCTCAGCTGCTTCTCTAGCACCATGTCTGCCTGCATGGCACCATGCTCTTTGCTATGATGGTAATGGGCTAAACATCTGAAGCTGTAAGCAAACCGCAGTTAAATGCTCTCTTTTGTAAGAGTTGCTGTAGTCATGGTGTCTCTTCACAGCAAACGGGACACTAAGACACTGACTAAACACTAAATGAGATGTCTCCATCAAGGGCCTCCCTCCTCAGAGCTCAGGGAACCCTCTAGAAGAGGCAGCAGAAAAAGTGTAAGAGCCAGAGGGGATAGAGGATGCCAAGAAAACAAGACCTTCTAAATCAAAATAAGCAAAGCTCCTATGAACCCACAGAGACTGAGAAGCAAGCAGTCCTGCACATGTCTGTATCAGGTCCTCTGTGTATACAGTACAGCTTCTAGTTCAGTGTTTTCATGGGATTCCTGAGTGTGTGGATGAGTGGGTCTCGGATTCCTGTGCTCCTTCTGTTGGTTTGTCTTGTCCAACTTTGATGTGATAGTTATTGTTTTATCTTATTATACATTATTTTGACATATTTTATTATTATTCCATAGGAAGCTGTTTGTTTTCTAGTGAGAGAAAGAAAGGGAGTGAATCTGGATGGGAGGAGAGGTGGAGAGGAACTGGGAGGAATAGAGGGAGTGGAGACGGCCATCAGGATATATTACATAAGAAAAGAATATATTTTCAATAAAAGGGAGGATGGTGAAAGAAAAGGAAAGAGGCTCCCTCGGGCTCACAAGCTCAGGATACAGCCCATCGCGATGAGTCCCCTTGACTGCAGCAACTGTCACCTTGCATCAGCAACCAGGAAGAAGAGAACAATGGATGCTGTTGTTTATCTTGCTTCCTTCTTTTAACTCCGACCCATCGAATGGCGCCACCTACATCCAAGACATGTCTTCCATCCTCCATTAACCTAAGCTAGAAACTCTCCTGCAGACATGCTCAAATTTGTCTCCTAGGCAATTCTGGATCTTGTTACGATGTCAAGCAACATTAACCATCATCACAGGATCTTAGTGTTACCTTGTTTCTCACTTCTTAGGGATGTGGACTGGAGAAAGCAGGTAAGCTGTGGGTGCTGGACAGACAGCTTTGATATGTCAGGGTTCAGGAGAAGCGTGAACCATTGTTTCTGGCTTGAGACTCAAATCTTGAAGCTTGAACTCTGCCAATCTTGCAGCTCAGCACACCCATTACAGACAAGTATGGAGCTATCGCAATGAAATCCATTACTGTACACACCGAGTCTAAATCTCACAGCTCCCCCACATTTACCTCACAACAAAGGCTCCATTTATGTAGCTTACACAAGCAGATGAATAAAGAAAGGAATAGCCAACTAATATGTTAACATAGGTGTGGAGAAAAAAAATGTCTTGCCAAAAATCGCCATACACAGAGGAAGAAATGGGAAGGATCAGCCTGCAGAAGACACAACACGTGCAGCCCACCCTCCCTGCCCCTTCCTCGCTTCTCTCTGCTCTCACCAAGGTAGAGAGCAGTTCACAGTGACAGCCAGACCTGGCCAATAACCATGAATGGAAATATCGAGACTGGAGCCCTTTCCCTCTGTGTGACTTGGGAACATCAGTTGTGACTTAAGGAAAGAGGATTCATGGAAACAACCAAGCCAGGGTCACCACATGCATGCAGTATTTCAGGCCCAGCAAGCAATCTGGCAAATTCAAACCCTCTGGTGAACGGGCTCCAGGAAATCTGATTACAGCAGCGCCATGGATGCAAGAATACATCCCCATGACTTGCCCCTCGCTGAGTTAAAGATTATCATTGATTTATCTGATGCAGAAACAGCAGGATTCCGCATCATGTCTTGGAAAACAGCCTGGGAAAAGATAGACAATCTTTATTATTAATTCCAATACCATACTTCCCTGTGGGTCTGTGTAGTAAATCACCCGTTCTCTAAATGGGAGTTTCTCCCTAGTTAAAGGGAGATAATGATTTTTCATGGAGCCTGGCCACATTCTCAGTTATAAAGACAATTTGCAAAAAAAGAAAAAAAGAAAAACAAATATTAATTAATTATACCCAACTCAAAAAAAAAAAGGCTAATGGATACAAGAGATGTGAAAGGTCTGGGACGATCTCTATATTTCATGCTTTGGACATCAGATATTTATTGAGACCCTACATGTTGACTGCATGCACGCGGCACTGGGCTTTGCTGTAGATTACAGCTAGGATCCTTTCTCAAAGTGAAAAAGGTTAATCTTGGAAAGCTTATTTAAAACTTGTAGTGTGTGTGTGTGTGTGTGTGTGTGTGTGTGTGTGTGTGTGTGTGTGTGTACAAGCGCTCACTCCTGCAATGCCTGCAGGAGGAATAGAAGGGAGTGGGAGATCATTTGCCTTCCTAACAGAGACCCTCTTGAGAAAGGCTAGTGTGTGAAAAACCAGCAATTCACCTGCCCTGGGCCTCCACTTATTACTGTGGTCTGGGATGGCCTTCTCTCTCCATGGCCCCAAAGAAGGCCTGGTACAGGAGCTGGTCACAACAGAGACAGGGACAACAGGGATGCACAAGAAAGCAAGTCCTGCTTGGCTTCTGACCTTCTTAATCTGGAAGCAGCATCAAGATGCTGGCAGGAAGGATCTTGGATTCTGGAGCCTTATAAGGCTCTATAGATGAAGATATACATTCAAGCTTGACCTCTATCTGAGCCTGAGCACAATTCTCAGCCTCTCTGAGACTTCATTTTCTTCCCTCATTTAATGAAGGCAAAGCCTGCCATGCAGAGAGGTTTAATGGAGGCAATGCCCACCCTGCCGAGAGGTTCAATGAGATGCCATATGCACAGTGTCTGCCGTGCAGGAGTAGCTCAATCAATAACAGCCATGGTTATGGTGCAAACTAATCCTACCCACAAATTGGAGTCAGGTTGTTGGTTTTTTAAATCCATGATATTTACTTGCAATCTTCTCTAGGAAGAAAGATCTATGTGTTCTGGGAAAGTCTCACCCCTCAGTCCTGCACCCCAACTCTTCCGAAGACTGGGGGATCTAGACAGGGAGTAAATAAATAAACCACCACAAGGAACAATGAGATAAAAACCATTGAGAGATAACATTCTCCCCCACCCCCCAGTCTGCTGCTTTGGAGATAAAAACGGTGAGTGTGGCCAGATAGTGTCCTAAGGAGATTCCCTGGCTGAGCCCCCAGGTGGCCACCCGCAGGCCTGTCCCATACCCTCTTCCTTCTCTCCCTTCTGTAGAGCTTGCTTTGCTGTTTGTGCAGGTATTTTCTTTCTGAGATCTACAGAGGACCCAGGGCGTCCTTAGGTTATCGGTCCCTGGCCCTGCCAGGCTTCTTGCTGGGTTCTGACCTCACCTCTGGCGTCAGCCTTATCAGGTGTGGACAGCATCGGCTCCATCAGTTTCCCTCTTCTGGGAGTTCAAGCCCAGATCCTCTCCCCACACCCAGACCTTTTCCTCTCTGATGGCAGAGGGCCACGCACCTCTGGGACCGAACGTGGTGGTCCTTTGCCAAATGAGGAATGACCGCAGGGATCTACAAGCCAAGCCCTGAGGCCCAGGGGGAAGAGAGGAAGGGTGAGGTTCAAATGATGTTGACATAGAACGGAGCGGATGCCAAGCTCAGCTGGATGGGAAAATGGGGGTGGGAGGGGACTTTGTAGGGACAGTAACTCGCCCACCTAGGTCTACGCGGGGTACGGGGTACGGGTGAAGGGAGCAGCCATCCATGATGAGGACACGGTCTCCTCGGGCGCTTGTTTCCTCTAGCGGAGTGTGGAGACTTCAGACCCTGCTGAGCAGGAAGGGAGAGACCTCACTGGGAAGCCGAGTAGACACGGGACCCTTCTCTGGGTACTTGGACACTGGTAGCCCATCACTCCAGTTTATTCAACAGCTCCGAATTGTTTGAGTTGTCTATAGGGTTAACGGCCTGGGGCGGGTGGACTGAATGGCTGTTAAATTAGAGCTCATTCCCTAGAGTCCTCTTTGTCCTGCGAGGACAGCGCCAGCCTTGTTAGTGTGCACAAGGACCCTTGCTTTTATTGGACTAGATAGCGTCTGTCGGGGAGGCATCCCCCCGTGGAACTACCTACTGAACCACAGTTCTCCAGGTTCACAAGGCAGTATGCTTACATTGGAGGGCCTGGAAGAGGCAAGGGTTAGACATTGGAGAGCCTGGAAGAGGCAGGGGTTAGACACCCCACCCCATCCCAGTGAAGACTGTGAGCCTGAGAGTTGGCAGGCACCCATGGCCTTGCTCTCAGCCCCGGGTAAGAACAGGCAATCTCCCAAGAGCTTTTACAAGCGAGTATGGCCCTGCCCTAGTCAGCCAAAAGTACAAGCAGGAGCGCTGTAGGAAGAAGTGGGTGGACAGCTGTGACCAAGGGGGAAAGGCCACTCAATCCTAAAGCAAGGCTTTCCCTACAGGTCAGTGCTCTGTTCAGCCTTCCCATGCTCATCCATTGTGAGCCACAGCTGGGGACTCCTCCTTCAGACATTCACACATGCATGCTGAATAATAAATGGACCACAAGGTTGTTATTGCAGCGCTGCATGCGACACGGCAGAAGACTGGGAACAGTCTAAATGCCCGTCAATTAGGGCGGGTTAAATAATTTACGGTCGTCGCATATAATGGCGTTCAGAAGCAATCTCTAACATGTATTGTTATCTCAAACAGACACACGTAGGTTCAGGATTATGTATCATAGTTTGTTTAACAAAAGGTTTAGGGGCAGTGGAAGAAGGGAAGGGTATGGATTTACGTGCAACCCCGTTTAGAAGAATTCACAAACTGCTTACACTGAATATAGAATTTCATATATATATTAGGAATTCCTGTAGACAAGCCCAAGGTAAAAGCACAGAAAGGACTCCATTTCTTTTCGGTTTTTCCAGACAGAGTTTCTCTGTGTAACAGCCCTGACTGTCCTTGAACTCACTCTGTAGACAAGGCTGGCCTCCAACTCAGATAGCTGCCTTCCCCTGCCTCCTGAGTGTTGAGATTAAAGGTTTGTGTCACCACTGCCTGGCGTGACTCCACTTCTTAATTGGAGAAGATATAAAATAGTCTGGGTTTTTGTAAGAAAAGGGTGGGGATAAAGGAAGTGGTATTTCTCTTCTTAAATTTTTGTGTTTTTATAATTCAAGTTATAGTTATTAGACAATATTAGTTATTAGATAATAGTTAGTAGATAATAACTAAAATGTTAAGAACTAAAATGGATTTCCCGACAGTAGCTTCAAAATAAATCAGCCATTGAAGGAGACGTGAGGGAGAGGGGAGAGGTAAATACTATTGAAAACAAACAAGGCAGGCCGTGATTGACAGCTGTCAAAGCTGGGTGATACACACGAGGGTCCTTATCCTCCTCTGTTTCATGAATGTGTGACTTTCCTGCCACCAGAAGTGTTTTAAATAATAAAGCCCACAGGACTAATAGCAAACGCTCACACACACTGAGGCGTTCTTCCTGGCTAAGTACATTTCCTCCAATTTCCCCTTTTTGGTTAAGACTGTTTTAGTCTGGACGTCAGCCTTCCTGAGAGGCATCGGCGGGGCATCTGCAGACGGTGCCACAAACAGTCTCCAGAAAGAGCCTGGACCTTGAAGCATTGCCTGGGAGTTGTTTGCATGTGGTGTAGGCAGCTCTGGCGGCTGAGAAATCTAAGGCTGGGGTGGTGGTGGTGGCGGCGGCAGAGGAGAAGCAAAATACTTGATTGTTTGACATACGTGGAGCTGGGAGGTCCGGAAGAAAGAGCCATTCCAAGGATTCCAGATGAAAAGCATGGGCAACACACGCTCATCAGAAGTAATATAACAAGCAGGAAACAAAGGGACGTTTTCTTGCCCTCCCTTATTATGTGGGAGCCACCGTGTGCACAAGGCAGGTCTGTCTCTGAGGCAACTTGGTCTTGGGACAGTTAAGAAAATGCCAAGCGCTCCAAGTGGGCTCTTCTACAGGAATTAAGGGGGAATTGTTATTTTTTTTCTAACATTTATTTGTCCTCTTGTGGGGAAGGGCACCAGTGCCACCACACTCACGTGGAGGTCTGAGGACAGCTTGTGGGTCCTTTCTTTCCTTCTGTGACGTAGGTCCCTGCAGGCTTGGGGGCTGCAGCTGTACCCTCTGAGACGTCTCGTTAGCCTGGAAAGCTTCTTCTACTTGCCAGGTTAGGGTTCCTCACTAATGGAGGAAACTTTCCCTCTGTTCCAAATGAGGTGTTTGGCCAAAGGCTGCCACCTCTGAGCACGTGTGCAGTGCTTCTGGCAGGCTCACCTTTCACAGCTGTCCTTTGGGATCCTGTCGGGTCACCTGTGAGTACCTCTGTGGCTGCCTCGCGGAAGCTCTGTGTGCAGTTATGGAAAGGAAGAGACCAGGGCCCTCTCTAGGGACTCAGCTACGTCCTCCCATCTCCATCATAGGTCAAATTGGGTGGTCCTCCTCCCATTATGTCCAAAGCCCACCTTTGTTGCAGAATTATTGCCCGTTCTACACAGTTTAAGCTTGCTTATTATAAGAAACTTAAAGAAATCATCAAATTTTATTTTTCAGTGTGCGTATGGTGTGCACATGCGTGTGTACACGAGTGTGTGCCTGTGTGTTGCACACGTTTGTGTGTGCCTGTGCCCATGAGAGGGCCTGCACTCCTGCGTGTGTATGTCAAAGCCGGAGCAGGATGGCAGATTTCTTGTTCTTGACTTTTTGCCTTGAGACAAAGTCTCCCCCAGAACTGGGAGATTACCTTTTCAGTTAGGCTGGTTGGTCATAGAGCTCTGGGGATCCACCTGCCTCTGCCCCACAGTGTTGGGGTTACAGGCACCCACAACCACGCCTGGCCATTTATAGGGGGTGCGGAGATTTTGAACTTGGGTCTTCACGCTGGTAAAGCAAGCACTCTCCTTACCCCCAAGCCATATTCCCAACCCTAAAGAACTAAAGGGTAATACATCTCTATCACAGCTTATAGATCAAGAAACACAAAGCACAAACAATATAGTGATACCTTTTTTTTTT
>NC_022009.1:112072338-112073909 GCF_000317375.1 Microtus ochrogaster
AAAAGAAAAGAAAAATCTAGTAAAGGAATTCCTGGCAGTGGTGGTGCACGCCTTTAATCCCAGGCAGGCGGATCTCTGTTAGTTCAAGGCCAGCCTGGCTCCAAAGCTACAGAGAAACCATGTCTCAAAAAAACAAAAAACAAAAAATAAAACAACAATAACAAAAAAACCTTTGGTTTTCCTAACAAACTATTTAAAAATCTATATATTAAATGTTATAATACTTTGGGTTTCTTTAAAATAATATGTAGTTGGGGCCAGGCAGTGGTGGTGCACACCTTAATCCCAGAACTTGGGAGGTAGAGGCAGGTGGATCTCTGTGAGTTTGACGCCAGCCTGGTCTACAAGAGCTATTTCCAGGACAGGCTCCAAAGCTACAGAGAAACCCTGTCTCGAAAAACCAAAATAATAAAGTAATAATAATATAGTTGGGAGACGGTGCAGAAAAAACAGGTAGGTACACAAATTTATTACTATTGTTGTTATTATTAGTATTATACATTACATTATACATTATATACAGTATACATTAACTGGGTAATGTTTACATAAACATCCTATGTCATAACACCCCCCCCTTAAAACTTTCATGCTATCAACATCCAGTCACGAATAGGGAAAGAACTCACAGGAGGCCTGTTCCTCCATAGCTTCTGGGGGCTGCATCTAGAGGGGAAGTCTTTTATTTAGGGTATCCTCTGGTAAGTTGCCCCCCGCTCCAGTGGATGATAGCTCCACACCTGAACTCCAGCAGGTTGCCATGGGCTAAGCACGTGTAACACGGAACAAATCCAGAAGGCGTAAACGTTATACAGTTGGCTCAGCAGGTAAAGTGCTCCTCAGACCGTCCAGAGAAACCAGGTTCAATTCCCAGAGCCTATGTAAAGACAGAAAAGAGAATGAACTTCTATATACATTCCATGGAACATCACAAACATACTATGTTTGTTTGAATGTAATTAGCCCCCATCATCTCACAGGGAGTGGCACTCTTAGGAGGTGTGGCTTTGTTGGAGGAAGTGTGTCACTGTGGAGCAGACTCTGAGGCTTCTTATGGTCAGTGTCTCAGTCAACTTCCTGTTGCCTGCAAGTTGTAAGAGTCTCAGCTACTCCTTCAGCGCCACGTCTGCCTGCATGCCACCGTGGCCCGCTATGATGATAATGGACTAACTGTAAAACTGCCTCCCCCAATTAAGCGTTCCCCTTTCTGAGTCACCATGGTCATGGTGTCTTTTCACAGCAATAGAAACCCTAAGACACATACCAATAACAATATTTTAAGACTTTTAAAGATAAAATATAAATTAATTTTCCTGTGCTACTAACAAACTATTTAAAAATCTATATATTAAATGTTATAATATTTTGGGTTTGTTAAAAATAATATATAGTTGGGGCCGGGCAGTGGTAGCACACACATCTAATCCTAGCACTCGGGAGGCAGAGGCAGGCAGATCTCTGTGAGTTCGAGGCTAACCTGGTCTACTACAAGAGCTAGTTCCAGGACTGTGTCAGTGACAACTCCTGACAGATGCTAGGTTTATGCTTATCTGCACCCCTAATGTTTGGCA
>NC_022009.1:112074416-112077578 GCF_000317375.1 Microtus ochrogaster
CTGTTTTTGGCATGTGATTCTTGTAGCACGAATTCTAATTGGTCTTAATAATACAAACTTGGACAGGCTATGGGGGGGGGGGGAGCTGAAGGATCAGAGAAGCAGGGCGGCCAGGCACTGGAGAGTTCTTACCTCTACCAGTGCTCAGACCGAAGGGGTGATCCTGTCCTTAGACTGCCTCCTCAGACTGCCTTGGACTACACTGCTGTTCAGACTGCACTGAGCTCCTGTCTCCTCCCGCCTTCTATTCCTCTCTCCACCCAGCCATATCATTCCTGTCTCTACCTCCCTAGCGCTGGGATTAAAGGCCTGGGATCCCGGGTGCTGGGATCACCTTTGTGTGAACTCTGTTTCTCTTTTAGACTGGATCAATTTCATGTAGCCCAGGATGGCCTTAAATTAACAGAGATCCCTCTGTCCCCTGAGTCCTGGAATTAAAGGTATTTGTCACCACTGCCTGGCCTCTGGTGGCTTAGTTCTGTACTCTGATCTTTATTGGATAAAACACAAACAAAATATCACTACAGATCCTCTTGCTATTCTCCAGAAAGAAAACTTCAAAGATGTAAATACAATTTTTCCAAGGCCTGGGTCACAGAAATCCCATAGCTCATTAAAATACTGTTTGCTAGAAGGGCCGTGGTGACACATGCCTTTAATCCCAGCATTCAGGAGGTAGATGGAGGTGGATCTCTGTGAGTTCCAGGACAGGCACCAAAGCTACACAGAGAAAGAGAAACCCTGTCTTGAAAAATATAAATAAATGAAAAAAGAAAGAAAAAGGGAAAGGAAAAAAAGAATACTGTTTGTCACATTGGATTACGTTCCTCAAGAAAATAGATTTTTTTTTAAGTCTTTTCCAAAGCAAACAGAGCTATGATTGTTCTTACCAGAAAGGATTGAGGCACATGTTGTTTCTAAGGGAGTGAGTTCTCTGAAGTGTCTCTGAAATCTGAGTCACTTTTTAACATTTTCCCTGCATCTTGCTTGTCAAAGCAACTGTATAAAACCCAGCGTCATCTAAGCCATGGTCCTAGCCCTGTCCTGCCGAGTGCTGCAGGGGTTTCCATCACTGTCAAACCAAAATCTAAACAAACTGGCCAAAGAGAACACAGCAGACTGCAACAGTGGGGCAATCCACTGAGGCATTTTACAACATCGCATCTTCTAAAAACATATTGATTTGTTTGAAAAAGCTTTTGAATTCCACTGCTGGGCTAGCTGCATCTTATGTTTAAACATGTTGGCTTTCAAAGTGGCATAAGTATAGTGTGGTGTCATTCATATTCTGGTCTTTTGCACGCTGAGGTCTGTTGCCTCTTCCAAACATCGTGGGGCCCTTCCATCCCCCTACCTAGCTTGGTGGCTGGATTTCTTTAAGAGGATTGCCGAGTTGATCCCGTTTATATAACTCAGACGACTGAATAACAGCAAAGAGACAAGAAGCAAAGATGTCAAGGAGAGAAGTTACAAACAAGGGCTGCACCTGGGAGGTGCTCTCTCTCAGCAAGGAGAGGTCAAAGGTTCTGAACTGACACAAAGCTGGAGCCCGAGGGGTGACGGACAGGGTATCGTGTTCATAAGCAAGCAGAGAGGTTAGCTTACGTCCATCAAGGGTTAAGCTTTAAGCCTAAGAGCTTTGGGTGAGTCAGGGCCAGAGATTGGCAAAGAAATACAACACCTTATCTCTAATCAACCCTGCCTCAAAATAGCTCTGTCTTCCCTCAGGCAGACCTCATCATCCCAGCGAGAAAGGTTGCTGAGCTCCACTTAATCAGAAAGTCAAGCAATGTGTGCTATTCATCTCTTGCACAAAGTTAGCTCGCTCTGGGAGGAGCAATGCATAATTTAGCAAACCTGAAAACTGCGCAGAATCAGGACACCCCAGTCAGGAAAGACCTTCCCCACTTGCCTGGGCTAATGCTTCATTTTACAGATGGAGAGACTGAGACCGGGAAGATGAATGGTCTGAGCAAGAACACATAGGAAGTCAGCAGCGGGCTGAGAGAGACATTCTCTTTCTCTTGGCTGTGCTGCTGCTGTACTCATCTGAGAAATAAAAGTAAAACAAAATAAAAACGAATGAAACACTCACGCCCTGGTCAATTTTCCTTTCCTTCTTAAGGAAGTCATTCCCAGGGCTGGGAAGGTTTCGGGATGGTTTGCTACTGTTTCTTTCCCGCTGCTGGAAGAGAAAAGTAACAAATGGGTAATTAAAGTCCCTGGGGGCTTAGGGTCAGACCAAAATGCCTGGCCGGCATTATCAGCTGCTTCCCACGATCACCCTCCACTCCTCTATCCCAACACCAAGTGTTATGACTCAGGATTTGGCCTCCCAGAGGCCATCTAGGGGATGTCTCAACTGAAACATTCCTCCCGGGCAGTTCCTGCACCACGGTTTATATCCTGTGCGACCCGTGAACCCTTCACACAGCGGTCCAGACTGAGGAACACGGAGTCTAAGGCACTGGGAAAGCCCATGCTTGCAAAACGAAACTGGGTGGGATGATGAAGATTTAGAACTGAGCCAGCTCCTGGGCCGGAATGTGCTGGTAGGAAAATGCCTGGCTCCAGCTAGCTTCAGCAGTTTGGTTTCAGGTTGTTACTATCCAGGACTTTGTGTCCAAGACGAAAGAGAAATAGAACACCAAGGGACAGGAAATTGAATCTCAACTCCCTTCCATTTCTCTTTGTCATCTCTTAAGTGTTCCCATTTATTTCTTGCATGAGTCAGTGGGGCTGGACTTACTACAGCTCTTAGGTAGAAACTCATCCCTAGTTATTCCTCAAGGTTGGGGTTTATCTCGTCTAAAGAAACTCCAAGCTACTTCTCAATCTCCCAGAGCTCTCTAATTCCTACTAGACTTCCTACTGAAGGCTGAACAAATAGCAGGTGCTTAGTAAATTCTTACTAACTCATGGATCAACATCATAGTTCTAGACTCGTTTCAATCCGGACGCATGTCATGTTTGTTAGGAATTTTCCTAACGTGAGCTCTCTGCTGACGCAAAAATCCCAATCAAGCCAAATCACCACAAGCCAAATTAAAAAATATCCAGGTTTAAAGGAATTCCTGAGCTCTCGCGTGGCCCTGAGGGGGAACTGGGAACCACAAATGCAACCACGGTTGGGGAGGGGGGCATGACAACTGGACACGACTA
>NC_022009.1:112079027-112093468 GCF_000317375.1 Microtus ochrogaster
TTCAATTACAGTTGTTTAATCAGACTAACAACAGGCTCCTTTCTAGCTGAAGAGCTGAGCGTGGGAGGAAAATGAGGTAAATGAGAATAAGTGCCTGTGAGGCTTTTTGTTCTCATCTCTACACAACATGGACGCTGAGCTATCTCACCGCTACGGACTGAGTGTGACATGACCCTAAAGGATCATATCTTTGACCACTTTTGGACAGCTATGTAGATGCATATGCACAGGACCTGGGCTAAGGCCCAGGTATCCCTGCGACTGGAGCCACAGAAATGCGACCGATATGCAGCAAGTTCCTTCCTGTCACCAACCAGCGGAGCGCCAGCTATCGTGCCCTGCTGTGTAACTGTGAAGCGAGGTAAATCTTCACTCCTCTCTCACCAGGTATGTAGTCACAGCAAAAAATAACCGATCCACTCACAAACACGGATGTTGTTCGCCCTTCAATAAATATTATGCTATAAAACGAATGCTCAAACTTCAAGATGATGCTCCAAGGAAGAGCAACATGCATTTACAGGGTGCACAGAAGGGTTCTGGTAACTTGTTTTTCCCTCAGATGACTGGGAAACCTTAAGTTCGTACTAAAGAACACAGTATTTGTAGAGGTCAAACCTGTGGTGCAGGGAACTTTGACAGATACATTGTGTCTGGCGTGATAAATAACCCTCAGGTCAACCTTGTGATCAAGGAGCAAAAGCTAAGGAGGAGAGAGGTCATTAAGAAGCTTGAAATCAGGTAATGAGATGAGATTTGATCAGATATTCATGTCTCTGAAGCTTCAGCGTTTCCTGCTATACCAGTACTTCTCAGTGTTTCTTCGTATTAGTGGCACCTGAGAGCTTTTGAGTAATAGTGAGATTACTGTTGAGTAATAGTGAACAGTCTTACCCCAGACTCCTTACATATGAAGGTGCAAGCTTCGAGTCTAGATTCTTTTTTTTTTAATTTTTTTCTTACTTTTTATTTATTTATTTAACTTTATTATTATGTTCATTGGTGTGAAGGTGTCAGATCTCATGGAACTGCATTTTCAGACAGTTGTGAGCTGCCATATGGGTGCTGGGAATCGAACCCGGGTCCTCTGGAAGAGCAGTCAGTGCTCTTAACCGCTGAGCCATCTCTCCAGCCCCCGAGTCTAGATTCTTAAAAACCTTTGTAAAAGGCTGGATGCGGTAGCGCACAGTTGTAGTAGCCACATTTGGGAGGTGGCGGCAGAAGGGCCAGGAGTTCCAAGTCATCCCTGCGTACATAACGGAGTTTGAGGTAACCCTGGACTACATGAGACTGTGTCTCAAAACCAGAAGTAAACAAGGCAAAATTTCCATCAGCAATGCTCATATGCAGTCAGGGTTAGGAGCTGTATTAAGCTGTACTGAGTCTCCGTTTCTTCAGCTGTAAAATACGGCGGTCAGGTGGACATTTCTAAGGCTCTCGGTAGTGTTATCGTCCCCAGAACACTGTTGACTCTGGGTCATTAACTGCTCCAAAAACCTTTGACATCCACAGCTGTCGCTCCCACTGCCTGATGATACACTCTCAACTCCCTGCTTCACTGTGAGCCAGGAATGAAACTCTTTAAACATTTGGGACAGGTCTATAAAGAATGTGGGGGCAGCAAGCACTTGAGAGATGGCTCAGCGGTTAAGAGCCTTGACTGCTTCTCCAGAGACTGGGGTTCAACTCCCAGCACCCCCGTGACAGCTCACAACTAGCAGCAACTCCAGTCCCAGATCCAGCACCCTCCCCTGGCTTCTATAGGTACCAGGCGTAATGGGTTATTCCATGGCCTTTTTTAAAGACCAGGAAGAGGCCCTGGTGCTCCAAGGAGATTTCCATCTTCCATCCCTCAGTTTTCCTCTCGTGCTATGATTTATAGCTATTTAATGAAACCCCCAACTGCCCAAATTGTTCAATGCTAAGCCTGTTGTCATTACATCTAAGAGTTCTTTGAAGATGCTTAGCTAGAAGCAGTAGCACACGCCGGTTTTGCCAGTACAAAAGATGTTGAGGAAAAAGGGCCCCATGAGTTCCAGGCCAGCCTTGATTTACATAGTAAGCATAGGGTAAATGGGACAACTGGGGCAGGAAACCAACCAATCACTGAGCACCCTGACTCTGAGCCCAGAGCCAGTGAGAGAAACATACCCTGTATTTGAGGCCTGAGCCAGGAAAGAAACATCTTTATCCCTGAACCCAGGACTAAAGACACGTGCCCTGGCTCTGAAACTAGTGTCAAAGAAACACACTTTGTCCCTAGAATTAAAGCCAGTGAAAGGAAATATGCCCTGACCAGTGAAAGAAACACACTTTGGCCGTGAAGCTGACTCTGCCCCTGAAAAGCTAAACTGACCAATCCCTGAGCAGGGAAAAATTAACCAATCCCCTTTCTCCCTGGGAAAACTCTGCCCCTAAAAAGCCTTGTATAAGCCTCTCCACCCCTTCAGTTCAGAGCTACCAATAAATGGCAGAGGCAGCCACCCTCCTGGACTTCTCCTTCTCAAATGAATCTCTTTCTCAAAAGAGTCTTGGGTGACGACCTTCATTCACCAGCACAGAGAAGAACCTGGCTGGGATGTCTCTCAGGGGACCGAACTGAAAAACCTTGCTGAGATGCTCCCTCGGGGTCTCCTTATTTCGGGGTTTCTGTTAAGATCCGAAAGGTAGCTGTACTGACAACTCTCCTTTGAGCCTTCCCACCTGAAAGATGGAGGAAGAATATCGCAAGAGAGTTTTAGAATAATTTCTTTGGGGCTGGAGAGAGGTTCAGTGGTTAAGAGCACCGGTTACTTTTGCAGAGGATCTGGGTTTAGTTCCCAGCAACCACGTGGCCTCTCACAAACACCTACAACAGCATCGGCTCCCTTTCCTGGCTCTGAGGGCACCAGGCATGTAATTAGTACATGTACACACATGCAGGCAATCACGCATAAACAAAATAAAAGCAAGCAAGCCTTCTTAAAAAATAAATCCTATGCTGAAGCAAGGGGAGGGATCTGAGACATTTGTTTATAAATATTTTAAAGCATTTAGTTCCGGTCCAGTGTGAGCTTACTCCATTTCCATTCCTGGAGGGGAGGTTGAGAGTGGTCAACACAGCCATGCCCTCCCCAGCAGGCCCCAGCTCAGCAAGGCCGCCACTGGCTCTTCACAGAGCCTCTGGCTCACCTTGAGATTTTACCCATTTCGCTCAGCATTTGGGAGTGGGAAAACTGTGACCTAGGACACGTCAGAAATCTTGGGCATTTTTTACAGTTTTTCCCTGAAGAAAAAATTCCTTTCTTGCTCCCTTCCATACTTTGCAATCTGTTTTGGTTTTAGTTTATTGCACACTTTTCAAAACCAACCATGATCTGGTCTTACACAGCAAGAAGAATAAAACAGACGAGTTTCCAGTCACCTAGTTCACCAGGGAAACATGCTTATGCTTCAAATGGCTTAAGTTTTCATTTTTATTCTTGGCAAAGTAATGTAAAATTAAAAGGAGGAAAGATGTGCAATATTTAACTCTAAGCTGTTCAAAGACGGCCGCTGCCTTTGCTTTGTGTCTCGATAATGAAAGAGAACACAGAGGCTGGGAGACGGGGCAGGAAGCAGGGTGCTGGCTGCCCAAGCGTGAGAACCAAAATTCAGATCCCAGCACACAAGGAGAAACTGTTTGAACCTGGAACTCCAGCACTGAGAGGAGGGACAGATGGGGACCCTGAAACAGAAAGTTGGGTGGGGTTCGCTGGCCAGCAGCCTAGCTGAAAATGACCAGGTTCAGGTTCAGTGATGCTCTTTATCTCTCCAGAGTACTAGACCAAGGTATCTGTTGTCATCCTCCGGCCTCTGGGCTCATGCACACCAATTTATACAACACACAAATACACAAGGACACAAACTATTTTTTTTCAAATTTTGTTACGTTCTTGTTGTTTTGTTTTGTATTTCAAGACAGAGTTTCTCTGTGTAATCGCCCTGGTTGTCCTGAAACTTACTTTGTAAACCAGGCTGGTCTTGAACCCACAGAGATTGGCCTGCCTGCCTCCCGAATGCTGGATGAAAGGCAGACGCCACCATGCATAGCTATAAACACTTTTGAAAAAAAGATTTTTTTATTTTTATTTTGTGTGTATGGGTGTTTTGCCTGAATGTAAATGTGTGCACTGTGTACACACAATGCCTAGAGAGCCCAGAAGAAGGTATTAGATCCTCTGGTTGTGAGCCTTCATGTGGGTGCAGGGATCTGAACCTCATCCACCCACACCCTAGCCCCAATCCTTGAAGAGCAACAGATGCTCTTAACCACTTAGCCTATCTCTCTGCCCTGATTTTTAAAGAAAGTGCAGGAGACACTTGACATTTAAAGACAAAAAACAGAAGTCTCAGATGGGTAAGAAGGTGAACCCTGGTGTCCCGATTTTCAAGAAAACAGTCTCTGGAAGATGGAGTGACTGCTGGAATCAAATGTCAAGTGTCCTCGGCACACCAAGGCACAAAGGCCCTGTGTTCTCCCCACAGTGTTGGTTGAGAAGCAGGGCTAGGCTCTACACCAAGCTCTGCAGCCCCAGGCCAAGCGTCAGGCCAGGAGACTGTCAGAAACAAAGCCAGGAGATGCTGGCGGCATCCAGGGACTGCTCCAGAATGTGGCAGCTAGAAGAAGGCTACAGAATATGCTTGCATGGCAGGTTTTCTCAGGTGTCTCCCTGCACATCGCTAATCCCCAGTCGGCTGTCTCTCTCTCGAAGGAGGCACAGGGGACAAAAGGGCTTTGGGTCCCACCCACCTCTACCTCTTTGGCTTGTCCTTCCTGGGAATTGGGACTCACAACAGCCGCTGGGGACAAGGAGAGTAGCAGGCTACAGTCAGGAATAGTTCTCACATTTGCTGAGACCATTTCCGCTGACCAGGCCTTATCCAGCCTTGCGGTACCGATTGGGATTGGAACTGATCTCACCGTGAATCTGTGCACAGGGGCGGGACTTCTCACTGTCCCCTCAGTCCCAACTGCCAGTGGTGTCTGCTGCTGTTCTTTGGGTTCTGATCTGCCTTACCTGACAGACTGAAGCTTACACTTTCCCACTAACAAGCTTGGCACGGCCGTCTGAGCCACCCCAAGATGATCGCAGGTGGTGAGCCCCACATCGTTCTTGAGGATGATGGAACACATTTGATTCAAGAGCCCTGAAACCTCCCAGGGATGCCACTGCCTTAGGCAGAACCTGCACTGGTTCAGAAGGGAAGCTGACGTTTTTGATAATGAAACTGGTACCTTGGGACATACCTAAATTGGTCACTACTAAATCGGGGGCATTCAAATACTTTCTCTACCCTTAAGAAGGACTAACATATTTAACGACGATAATGAAAATAATAAATTTAGGGACCAAGAGAGACTCAGTATTTAAGAGAACTTTTTGCTCTTGCAAAAGTCCCAGGTTCCGTTCCCAGGCCCCACATGGTGGCTATCATTAAACTGTAACTCCAGTTCCACGTCACCTGATGCCTTCTTTTGACCTACACAGGTCCAGACACACACATGGTAGACATACATACATACATACACACATACATACACACATACATACATACATACATACACACATACATACATACATACACACATACATACACATACATACACACATACATACATACACACACATACATACATACACACACATACATACATACATACACACATACATACATACATGCAGATAAAACTATCATATACATAAAATAGAATAAATAAACCTGAAAATCTATAATAAAATTAGAAAGGTGGTTTTCTAGAGCACAACTTTTAATTGGCCTTAATAATAAAAACCTGGAGTCAGCTATGGGGTGAAAGATGATCAGAGAAGCAGAGCAGTCAGTCACTAAAGAGTTTTTCCCTCTACCAATGCTCGGACCAAAAGGGGTGATCCTCTCTCTACAAATCCTCAGACTGAATGCTGTCTCTAGGAAACCTCAGATTGAATGCTCAAACTGAATCCTCAAGCTACATCTGAGTTCCTGTCTCCTCCCACCTTGTGTTTTTCTCTCTGCCCAGCCAAAGGACTCCTGTCTCCACCTCCCTAGTGCTGGGATTAAAAGCGTGGGATCACAAGTGCTGGGATCGCCTTTGTGTGAGCTCTGTTTCTCTTTTAGACAGATTCAATCTCACTAGCCCATGGTGGCCTTGAACTCACAGAGAGAGCCACCTGCCTCTGCCTCCCAAGTACTAGGATTAAAGGCGTGTGCTACCACTGTCTGGCCACTATGGCTAACTAGTGGTTTAGCTCTGCACTCTGATCTTCAGGCAAACTTTATTTCTTAGATTACAAACAAATATCTCTACAGTTTTCATTTTTAATTTTGATCTTTGCGTCTTCTAAACTCAAAACGGGTCCTCTTTTTATTGTTGTAAAAAAAAAAAGATGTGTTATTTTTTATTATCAAAATCAAAACCTGAAACTAGAGAGATGGTTTGGTTACCAAACTGCTTCTTAACTCCAGCTACAGGGAATCCAATGTCCTCTTTTGGCTTCTGCTGCCATCTGTGGTCACAAATGCAACCCCCCTCCCTGACACACACACACACTTGTAAGTAACTAAAAATTTAAAATAAAGCTTAACGATTAATCTAGCTATTTTTTTTTTAAAGAATGTAACCTATAATTGAGGGCTTTGTTTTTCTAGATTTGAAAATCTGCTTGGAGTTGCACAAATGCCTTTTGTCTTAATACTTTTATCTGTGGAAACATAGACCTTTCCCTCCAAAGAGTGGGTTTGAGCTGCAAGATGCCGTACACACACCTATGTGCTCACGTGAAGCAGTCTTATTAAAGCACGGAGGAGGTCTGAATGAAAATGGCCCCCATAGGCTCATATATTTGAATGTTTAGTTCCTGGTTGGCAGACTGTTTAGGAAGGATTAGGAAGTTGGAGGGATATGTCACTGTGGGTGGGCTTGGAGGTTTCTAAAGTCCACTTAGGCCTGGTCTTGTGATGCGGGAGTCCCCTCTGTGTGCTGTAATTACCATTAATGAATAAAGAAACTGCCTTGGTCTATTGATAGGGCAGAACTTAGGTAGCCTGGGAGGACTGGACTGAATGCTGGGAGAAAGAGGGGCGGAGTCAGGGAGATGTCATAGATCCACCACCGGAGATAGATCTGCTGAAACTTTGCTGGTAGGCCATGACCTCATGGTGATAGACAGACTAGTAGAAATGGGTTAAATTAAGGTGTAAGAGTTAGCTAATAAGAAGCTAGAGCTAATGGGCCAAGCGGTGATTTAATTAATACAGTTTCTGTGTGATTCTTTCGGTTCTGGGACAGACAAGCAGATCCCCTGCGACAGTCTTGCTCACTCTCTCGGCCTCCATCTCTGTACATAAGATGTGAGCTCTCCGTCACTGCTCCAACAACATGGCTGCCTGCTGCCTGACTTCCTGCCATGGTGATCTCAGGGTCACCCTCTGAAACTGTCAGTAATCCTGCTTTCTTGATAAGTTGTCTTGGTCATAGTGTCTCTTTACAGCACTAGAACAGTTACTAAGAGGGGTGTTATTAAAGAGTCCTTTAGAATCTACCTTTGCTTTTAAAAGGGGGTTACACCTTGCTGACAACACTAGCAGTTACAGCAAGTAGGCTGCAGCGCTGTGCAGTTTTAGTGTTTTCCTTGCTGGAATAGAACCGTTCTTGTCCTAAGTTAGATAAACCTGACGTTCAGCAGAGGCACTTCCCCAACTGGCTTTGTACCTCTAAACTGTGAGTCAGTGCTACTGGGTGGAATCCGTTTGGGGCTCAATTTCAAGAATTTCCTCAGTAGAGTTTCTGGCATGGTTTCATCCTATAGCCCCCGTCTCCCAACCACCGCCATGTTTTCTTTCTCCATTATTTATCTCAGCTTGTTTTAAGGTACATGTATCTTCTTTTATGGTCTCCTGTAAGTGTTTTCAAAAGTGAAAGGGTATAAAAACCAACTCTCCTACATGTCCCAAGGTCTCCCCAGTCTGCTGTTTCAAATGCCTGCACAAGTCATCCCGACTTTGGCATGTGTTCGGATGCTATCTGCTTCCTTGCAAAGCGCCTTACTAAAGGTCTACCCCCAATTTCACACGGTCCCCGCAAAAGAGCTTCTGCCTGCTTCCCGCCCCTCTAAACCCCGTATCTTAGTCAAATGTACTTCTGCTCTGAGTCACTCCCCGTGCCTGCTCTCTCTCTCTCTCTCTCTCTCTCTCTCTCTCTCTCTCATTAGCAACTGCTGACTCAGGCACAGCACACCTTCTAGTCCCGAAAGCCCCACCCCAGCCCCGAGCCCTGGTGCAGTGCAGCTGCTGTGAGCTGTGCTGGGCACTGTAGCGTGTGAGTCACTCCTTAGTTTCCTTCGTGCAGATTTGCTTCCTGAGTTGGACTCTTCGTTCAGTGAAGTCTAATGTCTGTACCTCTTCCTACCCCACAGGAAAACGTCATCCCCTCAGAATGTAGAGCTGCACTTGTGGTACCTGTCAATCACGAGGAGAGCTGTATTTCAGCTGTATTCTCAATCCACTGGAGAAAACTTTTAGATTGTGAAAACCTTATAGGAAAGGGGAAGAGGAAGAAGATGGGCATTTCTCAAACCCTGACTTTGGGCTAGGCGCCGCACCTAGAATTTGGCAAACTGCTTTTTTAGCCTTCCTAGTCAGCCTCTGAAGCCGACACATTTATGCCAGTTTCTAAATGAGAAAACAACCCCAGGAGGGACGGTGAAGGACTTGCTTACGCTGTTTGACACTAGGCTTAGACATTTGCTCCTATGATAACAGAACACCACAGTCTGGGTAACTGACGCAATAAAAATATGTAATAGTTCAACACCAAGATACATGCAGGTTTGGTTTTCTGGGAAGGGTTGAGCCTGGAATGCTGCATCCTTCAGAGATGGAAAATGCTATTCTTCATGTGGAAGAAAGTGGAAGAAAGAGAGCCCATGGCCATGGCCCCTTCGAGCTGCATGAGTCAGAGTTCCCTCCCTTGTGACTCAAACACTTCCCGTTGCACTGTGCTTCCCAACTTGACTGCACTGGGATTTACTTTCAAAATACGTTTGGGAGAGAAACTCAAGCCATAGCAACCATTAGGTGGGGGAATCTGGGATCTAGACCAATATAATAGATAATGGGACCATTGCAATATTAATAAAAGTGCTCACAAGGCAGGTGTGGTGGCTCATGCCTGTAATCCCAGCATTTAGAAGAGTGAGGTGAGGGACCACAAGTTCAAGGGTAGCCAAGGCAGTACAGTAAGGAACTGGGCAGGAGAGCCTGCTTGGTAAGATCCTGGAAGAAAAAGAAGGAGAAGAAGAAGAAGAAGAAGAAGAGGAAGAGGAAGAAGAAGAAGGAGGAGGAGGAGGAGGAGGAGAGAGAGAGAGAGAGAGAGAGAGAGAGAGAGAGAGAGAGAGAGAGAGAGAGAGAATGAGCTAGGCATGGTGGTGGCACATGCCTTTAATCCCAGCACTTTAGAAGCAAAAGAAGGCAAATCTCTGTGAATTCAAGGTCAGCCTGACCTACAAAATGAATTCCAGTACAGTCAAGGATGTTACACAGAGAAACCCTGTCTTGAAATACTATTATATATATATCCCAGAAAAGTTAACACCACCGATATTCTCTTGAATTCTGTGTATATAGGATCCTGTAGGGAAGGCACATAAAGGAACTCTATGGTCAGAGAACCCGGGTTCAAGTCCCAGTCCTTTCACTTGTGCCTGACCTTAGACAAATTTCTTAGCTTTGGGGGGCTCCTGTTTTATCACTTATAAAACACTGAAAACACTGAAGACTGTTAGAAGGAAAAAATTAATCCAACACAGGATGATAAGGAGTTAACAAGTATTAGCTATCATTAGCCAATGGTACATGACTTCCTCACTATTATTTCATTGCAGGATAAATTTTCCTTTGTCCCGATAGCGGTACTTTTATTCCCACGATCACACGGAATGGTAGATCTGATCATGGCTCGCCTTGAGAATCACCGAGGGACCTGAAATGCATCAATGCTTGTGTCCCATCCCAAGAGATGCGGATTCATTTGATTTGGGAAGTAAGTTCAGCGTTGTTACTGGTTGGTCTTAGCTGTTCTCAGCATCTCCTTGATCACAGCTGTGTGTGCAGTTCTAGTAGGCCCGGTTCCCGTAGAACAGTGGTTCTCGACCTTCCTGATGCTGCAGCCCTGTAACACAGTTTCTCATGCTGTGGTGACCCCCAATCACGAAATTATTTCCGTTGCTACTTCATAACTGTAATTTTACAACTGTTATGAGTCATAATGTAAATATCTGATATTCTGGTGGTCTTAGGTGACCTCTGTGGAAGGATTATTCAACCCCCTCAAGGGGGTCTTCACCTGCAGGCTGAGAAGTGGTTCTCTGGAGCCAGGAGGTTAGGACGGGACTCCAGAGCCCTAACCTGGGCCTTCTCCAAGGAAAGTCCTCTTTGCAGCGGAACTCTCTTTGTTAAACGTTGAAAGACATCACACGAAGACTGTCACACTGTACATTTCAGTGATGAGGGCCATAAAGCTAGGAGCCCACGATACTGAATTCCTCTGAACTCAAGTTTGCCAGAAAGGCCATGGCTCCTGATTTGTCATGGGTTGGGGTGGCACCATCACTGACCTCAAGTCACTACGCTCTCCTCTCCTGAGCAGTCACCCCCTCTTCCTTCTTGGACCATCCCACTTCCTTTCCTACTGTTGGCCCAGACTTACTTTTCTCTTGTCGTAGTAATACAAACGCACCATTGGTGGTTTTAGTCGGAGCTTGCAGGTCATAAGGACACTTAGACCCGTCTGTCACTTTGCATGGCTCTGCCTGATTCCCGATGGTGCGCCAACACTCTCAGTGGACCCGTACCTATTTCCTCTCTTTCTTATGGAGTAACTACCCATGATGCTCTGCTCTTCAACACTGGGGCTCACTCCTGCCCGCTTCTTCCATCCATCATTTGTCTCTTTGGAAAATAATGTTTGCATTAAGTTTTGCCTTGGGTATGGAATTTATGAACAGAGATGTTTCTGCAATGCCACACAGTCTATCCTTTGTCTGATTGTAGAACGATGCCAATGTAACCTCTAGTGGAATGAATGCAGTCTGTGTTGCTTTTTTTCTCCTCCCTGTTTTAATTACCCATAGAAAAAACATTCATGTTTCCCTCATTCAGCTGTATGTAAACACCTATTAGGAAGCCTACACTAAAACTTTATAACATTTTAAAACTATTTATGCCGAGATAACTTTGTATTGGCTTTAAGTAAGGGAGCAAACCATAGTCATCAAAACAAGAACAAAGACAAGAGCATAGACCAAAGATGGGGGCGGAAGCAGAAAAACAACAAAACAAAAACAAACAAACAAACAAAAACAGGACTAATAAACAGGGAGGGAAAGTGGAAGAGATGGGGAAGGATGAATTCAGAGGGATCACCTCCAGGGTAGGAGATGTGTTAAACTCCTCCATCTTGGCACGTTCAAGGTCAGGTTGGGCTACAGAGAAAGTTCCAAGACCAACCTGGGCTACGGCTGAAACCTTGACTCAGAACTCCTAACTGACTGACTGAGCCTTAGCAATCAAGGCAAAAAGTAAACAAGGCAAATTCTAGTCTGTGATTATATAGTAAGATGGGGTTTAAATTTTATCTGATCCCTCAAAGTTGGGAGCAAGAGGTGATATGTGGCCTTTGCACATTCTATTGAGGGGGCCCCAGACCAGTCTGTGATGGCTGAAAAACTCTATTCTTCAGTAGGCATCCATCTTGGTACCTAAAAGCAGTTTGTCTGATTCAAGTTCTTGGCAGACATGTTCCTGAAAAGCCTGACTCCTAGACCCCCACCCAGAAATGCACAGCCAAGCCCATCTGCTTGCTGTGATGACTAACTGCTGGTTTTGGCTTTTGTAACTTGCTTGTCCAGATACTCGAAGACTATTTTAAGGTCGCCTTGACAATCTCATTTTGGCAGAACAACAAAAAAACTCTTGCGATTTTCGCTTTTGAAAGCCCTTCCTTTGTGCTGGACAGGAGGGGTTGCACACCTTTAAACCCAACACTGGGGAGGCAGAGGCAGGCAGACCTCGGAGTTTGAGGCTGGCCTGGTCTACAGAGTGAGTTCAAGGATATCCAGAGTGTCGGAGACAAGTATACCACTTACCTGTGTAGAGGCACGAGGATTAGAAAATGTTATGTAGAAGAAGCAGAGATAAGAAAGAATCACTACTGAATACTGAATTCACGTTTATTTTCCACACTTTTATGCCCCAATACAAACAGGGGGAAGAAGATAAAACATGATACAAAGGACAACTAGAACTTGAGCATTCTGTTGTTAAGGCAGCGAACCCACCCTAGACCAAGTATCCTGAAAGCAGCCACTCCCAAGGTTAAACCTCTTAGTTCAAAAGAAGGAGCAGGCCAGGTGGTGGTGGCAGGGGCAGGCAGCCGTGCCTTTAATCCCAGCACTCGAGAGGCAGAGACAGTCTGATCTCTGTGAGTTTGAGGCCAGCCTGGTCTACAAGAGCTAGTTTCAGGACAGGTTTCAAAGCTACAGAGAAATCCTGTCTTGAAAAACCAGGAAAAAAAAAAAGGAGCAGAAGTATGCTTGAACTCCCTGACCTGGTCAAGGTGGAGTGGACCTACCCATGTGGGCCATCTCACCATCCAAAGAACCAAGTGACCACACCCTATTGGTCAGGATGTGTAGCCCAAGCTGTTGTCAGCAAGTTTGAGCAACTTCAAGGTCTCTGACCTTGAGACAAAGTAGCAACAGGCTCCAGCTCATTTTGGGGTTTTCACACCAGAGCTACACAGAGAAATCCTCTGTTATAAAAACCTAAAACAAAAAACCTAAAAGCCCTTCCTTCCTCAGCCTCTGGGTGACTCATCTCTGATTTGGGTCGGACCTGCTAGTGGCTTTAATAAATTTGGCTAATTGTAATTTAAATTGAGTCTGGTATCTTTCTTTGGTGATTTCAAACTCTGTAACACATCCACGGAGAACTTGCCAGTCAGTGACCTCAGAAGCCAGGTCAGTATTTCTGTGCCCAACACTTACGTTACCATAGGTATGAGGTCAAGAAGGATGAGGGGTACTAGAAATTTTCCTAACGCGCGAGCTCTCTGCGGACACAAAAATCCCAATCAAGCCAAATCACAACAAGCCAAATTAAAAAATATCCAGGTTTAATGAGATTCCTGTGCTCTCGGGTGGCATGGTCAAGATTTTGGCGGGCTGTCTTGATCCTCCTCTGGGGAGGGGTCAACGCTTGGCCAGAGACTAGGACTTGGGACTTACAAGGTGGACTTGTGGGGTAGGTGAAAAGTTTCTGTCTCCCAATAAACCACTCCTCTGATGCAATAATCCAAATCAAACCAAATTTGAGAAAGACCAGGTTTAATGGATTCCAGCAACTCCAGGTGGCCTTCCAGGCCCTCAGAGAGAAGATAGGGAAGGAAGACCAGAAAATCACACCTTCATTCTTTGGGGGCAGTTTAAATACCCTGTAGGAGTGGTCTTGAGCCTCTCTTGGGTGGGGTCACTGTTTGGGGGGCTTTCTCAGAGGTAGAGTCTGGACTGAGGCAACTCCCAGAAGAGGGGGTTTGGGATGGAACTTTCCATCCAAACAGTAAGATTTTTATTTTTTTTAAATGAGAGTTGTCCATATGCAGAGAATATGCGTCACTCCACCCAACAGAAGAGATCAAAATGGTGAGAGGCCATCTTGCCTCCTGGTTGGTTTTGCAGAATCTTGGCCTGTGAGACTTGATCCTAATTCGTTCTGGCTAGTGTAGCTAACAACTGATTCTGAGTAATCTTATCTTAACTCTTCAGTTAACTATCGCAACCAAGGGAGTCCAGGCTGGCTTTGAACTTTTCTTCCTCCCACATAGAGGGGATTTCAGAGCTGGCCCCCACACCTAGCTACCTTGAATCCTTGTTCTATCACGTTATCATGGTTTTCCTAAAGAAGCCTTCAAGGTAGAGGTGTTTTATGATGCCCCAGCTACCTTGTTGTGAAGGAAAAGCATTCTCAGGCCCTCTGAATGCTGGCAACTACTATGTTCAGCTACAGAAAACCATAAAAGGTTGAGCTGCCCGCAATAGCCTGCGCTGATCATAACAAGAAAGCTAAATTGGGGAACTCTAAGGTGGGACCCTGAACCCGCTGAGGGCAGGGAAGTGAAAAGAGGCTGAGCTTTCTAGTGCTGGGTGAAGTTGAGATAACCACAGAGAGCTTTCTTCAAGGAAGTGACTCCACCCAAAGGGAAGTGGCCAAGTGACCCTACCAGAAAGGTGAGGGGTTTTGCTGTTGTTGCTGTTGCTGTTATGTTTTGGTTTTTGTCTTTTGAGACAGAGTTTCTCTGTGTAACAGCCCTGGCTGTCCTGGAACTAGCTCTTGTAGACCAGGCTAGCCTCAAACTCACAGAGATC
>NC_022009.1:112093568-112103725 GCF_000317375.1 Microtus ochrogaster
GGCTTTCATATACCAGCAAGCACAGCTCGGAAGAGCTTGAGAGGGACTGACAGGGAGGAGGAAGACAGGCACAGAGGCCTCGGGAATCCAGGAGAGCATCTCAACAAGCCATTGCGACCCCGTTCCAGGACTGGGTTCTGGGAAAGACTCCCGACCAATCCTTTGACTCCAGTTCGAGGGGGTTACACCATCTCCCGTCCTCCAGGGCACTTCATGCACGCAAAACACCCCCACAGAGAATAATATAATTATCTAAATTAATTTAAAATTAAAAAAAAATAAATCAAGAACCATCCCAGATTGGTGTTTGCTGTATCCACTTCAGAGTTGTTTGACATTTTATGTATTCCCTAAGGAAATGAGCAATACCTTTTCTCATCTACAAGGAAACTCTGGTTTTATTTTTCTTGTAGGCTTGTGCATCCCCGCCACCTTCTCAAAAAGAAACTGCACGCAAGTATCTGTGTGGTAAGATAGCTTCTCATAGTGTCTAGACTCCAGCATGGACTGTGCTTCTTGCTGGTGTTCCTGTCTCCTTGATGTGTGCTTAGCTGAGAGAGGGGGAAAGAAGGTGAGGAAGGGGAGGGGGGGACCGGGAAGAGGAGGAGGAGGGTGGGAGGGACAGACAGCTAGACAGACACTCACCCACAAATACACACGCACGTGCATGTACACACACACACGGATGTGCACACACACACGCACGCATACACACAGGAGTGCAGACTTATTGTTCGTGGTACAGTCAGCCAGGCAGCACCCTGGGTGTTGCTCCTAGAGGGGCAGAAAACTGCTTCCCCACGGTCAGATCATTTTAGGCCGGTGTTCTGTTTGTTTTCTTGCCTTTTCTTCTTAGCAAATTTGCATTTCCTGATCACTCAGTTTGTGCAGCACGTATTTCTCCCTCACCCTCAGAACAGTGGATTGCCTTTTGTGCTCAGTTCCTGAGGGAGGGGACTGAGCAGATCTCCCACCTGCGTGGGGTCAGAGAAAGCCTGAACAAAGACGTGCTTGGCCACGGAGGAGTCAGGGAGAGGGGTCAGAGCCCGAGTCTAGAACACAATCCCGACAGGTAGAGGGTAGAGCTAAACTGTGGGGCCCCTGAGCCTCCTGCTTCCCAGAGGGTATGAAAGGGCGGAGCAGGGAGACTTTATAAAAAGTACTGTTGGCCTCCTGGGGTTTCCACCTTGTCTGCTCACAGTACCCAGCTTATCTGAGGCTCTGAGGGCGGAGTCTCCCAGGAGGAGCCAGGATTCCGGTGGGCTCCACCTCTGTCACTCTGTGACCTCATCTGATACTGACCCTCCCAAGGTAACCCTCCCCTTCCCTGGCCCTCGGAGTGGGGCAATAACTCCCGCCCCACCCGCCAGTTTCCTGAGCCTGCTGTGAAAAGCAAACCCACACCGTGAGGCAACTCGGTGAGCAGCCAAAGCCCTTGGTGAGTCACAGACAGAGTCTCCTATCTTTCCCCAGAGTTTACCGGCCATCCTCGGCCCAACTACCAGGAAGCATCTGATGACCTCGTGCTGGCCCCTAGTGGCCAAACTGCACCCAATTTATTTCTGTTGAATTTTGATCAAAGTCAATAAGACAATGTAAATCCGTTTGTGGAAAAGGGGTAATAACAAATAATAAAAATAATAACACAGCAATGGGCCCAACACAAGATGCAGTCATAAAGCATTATATGTAATGCTTCTGCCCCTGGGTTAAACCTCGGGGAACCTGTCTGACATCTGGCCGTGTCCACTTGCCAAGGCTACCCCAGGACCGTCCCTAGACAAGACGAAGGCGCGGGTGAGGAATCAAAGTATATGTAGCTGTTCTTCCTCAACTCTTTCAAATCTTTTTAAGTCACTCAAGAATACAAAACTCGGGCTGGAGAGATGGCTCAGTGGTTAAGAGCATTGCCTGCTCTTCCAAAGGTCCTGAGTTCAATTCCAGCAACCACATGGTGGCTCACAACCATCTGTAATGAGGTCTGGTGCCCTCTTCTGGCCTGCAGGATTACATACAGACAGAATATTGTACATATAATAAATAAATATTTAAAAAAAAAAGAATACAAAACTCTTGGTGTGAAGCCTTTTCTTTGCTGCTACTGAGACACCTCCTCTCTGGAGAGTTTTCTTGTAGATCAGAACTGTGTAGCCGCTGGCCGCCGCGCTCTCTGAGAACGTCCTCACACGTGAGCTCATTGACTGACTGACTGCTCACAGCCTGGAGGTAGGACTGTCCCTGTGTAAACCTGGCCAGTCACACGCTGGGGAGAAAAAGATGACAGTGCCAACCAGGAACTTTAACCCCACATTGCCTCCCTCCTCTTGCTGTGTCAGGATGAGTACAGGCTGCAGGGTGGGGAGGAAAACACACAAAAGAAATAACATTCTGTTCCTTCATACCTGTGGAAGAAATAACCTGGCCAACAGTTACCCTCCAGTCTCCGTGAACGGAAAGGAAAACTCACGCCCTCTGACCTGCTCAGCTGCTTTCCTTCCCTTCTCCTCTGTGATAGATTTACAGGGATCAAGCTCTCCTCCCACCCTCCCCTCCACTTCCCTCTGTGCCTTCCTTTCCCCTTTCCTTCCTCTTCCTCCTCTCATTTTTTCCTTAGTTTGTTTTTTTTTTGGGGGGGGGGTGAGAGAAAAAAAGTCTCATTTTGTAGTTCATGTGGGCTTTGGCCTGGCCATCCTCCTGCCTCAGCCTCAAGGGGACTGGGATCACAAGCATGCACCACCATGCCTGGGACAATCGCCTCATTATTCTACTTGTCGTTCGGCTGATTCCCAGATTTGAGTGGTTTCCTGCACTAATGACTTCTATGGACCATGTCCATGTCCTTGCAGCCCTAGGTCCCCTGTCCTGAGTAGACAAGATCATGGGCGTCTAGATACCCATCACAGATCCCGGGAGGATTCTGTTAACCTGATGCCAAGTATTTGGGTGGCTTTCATATACCAGCAAGCACAGCTCGGAAGAACTTGAGAGGGACTGACAGGGAGGAGGAAGACAGGCACAGAGGCCTCGGGAATCCAGGAGACCATCTCAACAAGCCATTGCGACCCCGTTCCAGGACTGGGTTCTGGGAAAGACTCCCGACCAATCCTTTGACATTTCAGCACAACGTTATCTACAAAGTTCACATTCAAGGACTGTGTGATCAAGAAAAGACAAACAATTGCCAGTTCATAGTTGCCCTGGGGTGCATGTGGACGATGGGCTACGTGAGCTGTACAGCCCTGATTCATGACAATTCCGGTAAGCACCCAGAAAGCCTTCTTCCAGGTCCTGCCTCTGTGAGAGGTGTTTAGTGAGCTCACGGTTGGGTTCTTACTCAGTCCAGGAAAGTGCCGTTTCGCAAACATCTGTGCTCCTGGCACTGGCATTTTCGCTCGAGGTTTCACAACCCTAAGGAAAACCTTGCAAGGTAAGGATGATCTGCCCTGCTGCAGGTGTTAGTACGTCGAGTTCAGAGAGGTCAAGAGACTTGCACAAGATCGCAAGGCTAAGGAGGAAAAGTGTCGATTCATACCTGCTGTGAGCTCCAGAAAAATGCTCCACCCTGGAAAGGACAGTGTGTCTGACCATGGACAATTCTGAACACTTCTGCTCTGGGGTGTGAAGGAAGGCCCTGATAGCATCTTAGGTGAGCACAAGTCAGGTTTTCAGAGATGAGATTTGCGAATCAAGCCATCAGATAACTTAGCTATGCATAGGTGTGACTGTGCCCAGATTTGCCCTTTCTCCCAGTTTCTCCTTCCCTTCCCTTCCCTTCCTGTAGACAAAGGCCAAATCATAACTGTGTCATACCTGTGTCTGTGTCTGTCTATCACAGATGTGTGAGCAGCTGTGGACTAACTTACCAAGAGAAGAATGGAGGAAGCCCAGGCTTTGGGGCTAGGTGGGTTTGGGTTTCAATTCCACCTCTGCCAGGCTGGAGAGATGGCTCAGCAGTTAAGAATCTCACTAGCTGCTCTTCAGGAAGATCTTCAGATCTTCCAGGGGACTGAGGTTTCATTCCCAGAGCCCACATTGTGACACAGAACCTTCTTGAGCTCCAGTTCCCAGGAATCTGAAGCCCTCGCCTGTCCTCCATGGGGACCGCAACGCATCAATGCATGCACTGTACAGACACAGGCTGGCCAAACACCCACACACATAAAATAAAACCTTTTAAATGAGCCCAGTGAGCCTTTAAACACTAAGGCATAAATTCCCCTTGTGCTTTAACTTCAGGGGGAAAAGAAACTACCCAAATTGTAGGATAGGGATGGGATACAAGGAGAAGTCGAGAGGCTGTGGCAGCTGCTTGCTCTATGTCCTGTTTACAGCCTCTGCAGAACATTCAGGCCCAGGGCTGGTAGCTGGCAGTCCTAGATCAAGAGACACAATTTCAGAGGCCCCAATAGGCTCAGGGAACTCCCCAAGTTCTTTCCCGTGCAGGGCTTTAAGGCGCTGGCCACGAGTAAGAGATAACCATCCCTAAGAAGTGATTTAGGGAATGGGTGGGCAATGGCGGAGGTCTTGCCATGGAAGCAGGAAGATTCCTGTCCGTACACAGGGCCCTTAGTTAAGCCTCTTATAGACTAGCCAACCGGGTAACAGTGTAACTCTATCCAGGGCAACAGAGTCGTCCTTAGCTGCTGCTCCTCTTCTCCTCCTCCTCCGGCTGTTAGAGGATCTTTTATTGACATCATTTCTCTCGTACTTTGCGAACTGGTTTTTCCACTTGTTGATGTGAACTATGACATCATGAGGGTGGCGACCACCGACATTACAGCACATGGATTGTGCTGTGCCCAGGAAGTTCTCTAGCTAAGGACCAATCAGTGCTGCACAGGTCCAGCAATGTTGATAATCTCATCAAAAGTGGCATTCCCACTGGGTTTAATCACTGTCTGTTTCTTGGGGGTATTGATGATGGGGAAGGAGGAAGGAGGAACCACTCAGCCTGGGTCCTTTCTGCTCTGAATCATCAGCTTCATATAATTCTCAGATCATTCCAATCAGCAATTATCCTGGCATCATCAACCTTTAGCGGAGCTACCCCTGGGAGCCTGACCTTGGGAGTCCGAGCAGATGGGGTGCCAACCTACCCATCGGTGCATCCCGGAGAGCAGGCTGGGGTCTCGCTGAGGTTGAACCTGGGTGGAGCAATAGCGACAGCTGAAGTCTGACGACCCCTGATTCAAGACAACTGAGGGGAACCACACTTTGGCCACCTCCAGTCTTAACAGTGGCCTGACACTACTCCGGCGCTTAAGAACAGAAATCTCTTTCCAGGTCTAAGGGAGTGGGATTGACTGAGACCAGACCTCTAGAACTTCTGGCACAAAGCAAGAACTCATGTCCATCCCCAGCCCTCACCCCTTCTGAGGAGACAGCCACCCCTTGCCTCGCTCCACAAAGGTCTTCTTTGCATGTGTGGGCAGAGGACTTAAATCAGTGAATGGTCTTTATATATATGGAGGTAGTCTGAAGGCCTGGGAGCCCATATGACCATATGAAGACAGGACTAAGCTGTTAGAGTAGTCCTCTGTGTCTGTCTCTGTCTCTGTCTCTGTCTCTCTCTCGTGTGTGTGTGTGTGTGTGTGTCTGTGTGCAGGAGTGGGAGGCCTGTTGGGGCTTAATGTAGAGAAATAGGATTGTTCTGTTCTAGGCCTAAGATAGTTCAGGCCCACATCCAAGCAGTGACTGTCCCACCCCTGCCCTGGCCAAGTCAACCACTACCAAGTGGAAAGAATTTCTTGGAACCTAGGGAAAAAGTTTTGGGAAAGTCACACACAGAGAGCCCAGGCCTCTTGGTGGAAGGTCCCCAAAGCATATTGGTACCACTCGGCCTTGATCCGGCATTACCAACTCAAGCAATATGGCGATGGTGACTTGGGTATATTCGTTTCTGTTTACCTAGATCACATGAACCAAGGCTGAGTATAGCTAGGCCAAAACAAGCAGACCTTGACCTGGCAACACACCAAAGCATTGGTTTCACCACGTTCCCTTCTAATGTCCCTCAGCAGGATTGACAGTCTCCACTGGGGTGGCGTCTGAAGGCTGAAATGACCCCTCTACACTCACTTTAACTTTAACCATTTGTTTACAGGCACGGCTTAGAGCCCACTCAGAGCGAAACAGGTGGGGTTTTCCCCCCACAAAGTAGAGCTGCTAAATGTCCCTTGCTCAAAGTTGGAGGAGGGTTGTTTAAAGTCCCCACCCACTGCATCCAATTGGCTCTGCCTTTCCTGGGTAGGGTTACAGCCCCTGACCCCAGGAGCAATTAATCTGGTGTCCTTGTTGTTTCTTCCCTGAAACCAGCTAAGCCGGCCTTTCTTGCTCGGAGATTTGCTGAGAACTCCCAGCAAGACCCCGCTTCAATCACTGGCGTTTCAAAAGGGCTCTTGCAGTGGCAAAAGGGTTTCTTTGCTCTGCCCACATTTCCTTCAGCCATGAATATTTATGAAGTGCCCACACAGAACCCAGATAGGAGGGAAGGTCTTCTTTCTGTGTGTGTGTGTGTGGGGGGGTGGTGTTCCACACCGCTCCCCCGAAACAAAACATTTTTTTTTCAAATTAGAGAGCATTAGTTTGTTGTCAGTATTCCTTCTGTTGCCGCGATTTTCAGATACGGATAGCCTTCTCCGGCTCTCAAATGACTTTCTTCACTGCCCTGAAATACTTGCTGTAAATGTGAACTCGACAGACAAGGTTTCATTTTGTTCTGACCCATTTTCTCCCCTTTCCTCCACCCGAGGACGAGGAGTCACCGGGGACCTCCAACCGTGACAGTTGTCAACGGCGGTGCGGTGCTGACACCTGGCGGTGAGAGAGCAGCAGGCAGTCCCCCATGGTCCCACCGTGGTGGCAACAGGGCTGCTGGGGTTCCACGTGGTCCCGGGGGCCCAGGCACTAAATGTCATATGATGTGTTCTCTGGCGTGAAAACGCTTCAGGCCGCATACTTGACTTTCACCTCGGGGTTTGGGACACTGTGGGTCAGATTGCTTTAACAAAGGAAGGCATTCTCCAGGAGATTGTTGTTGTCCCTTTCGAGAAAATTCTAGCTGCAGCAGGAGCTCCCCAGTGAGGTTTACTTCACCCTAGTATTTCCACAACTAGCCCGCTGCCTAACATGTACACGCTACGTTAACACCGGAGCTGGCATCAATCTTTCTCCTCTTCCACAGGCCACGGATGAGAACTTGTTTGGAGTCTCTGGTTAAGAGAAGGGCTACAAAGAGGAATGGAATTCATCTCTGGTCGGAGTTTAATTGGACAATCCGGTCAGGCACAAGAAATGATACTAGCCCACACAGAACAATGAGTCTGGAATACTCACAGAATAATGCTGCCTGCCGGTGTGTGAAAAAGAGGAGCAGGCACTCCACCTAGCACGCGCTGTCCGCGGCAGCTTTTCTCACTGCTGGGTAGGAGTGAAGCTGTGTCTTCAAGGAAGCGAGGACAGGACAGAGATCCCCCTCCTGTGTGCTGGTGTCTTTCTGCACATCGCTAACCCCACAACCATAGAAGGGAAGCGTTATCCTAGATAATCCACAGGTGAAGAAACTTGGGCTCAGAAAGGTTCAGTAACTGTGCCATGCAGCCACCAAGCAGGAGCAGTCGACTTCCTGATGAAGACAAGCCTAATCTAGAACCCATGCCCCCACGACTCCCCTAGCCCTTCCTTTGGAAGCCATTGCACCCTGCCAGGTAGTTCTGACCTTCACTTGAGAAGTTCCCAAAGCAAGCAGACATCGATTTCAGGAAGCAGTGGCTAAGCAGGGGAAACTGGTACCCTCCCATCTCTAAGCCCCACAATGGATGGGCTATCTGACCTGAACACCTAGAGGACAGGCTGGGCTCAAGGACAGGCATCTATATGGCTATGCTGTCCAGTTATACTCAGTTGGTGAACAGCACCTACTACCGAGCTCCAAAAGGCCTCTGATGGTTTCAGACTCATTATAAAGAGGCCAGCAAACCCAGACGTGGAAATGGTAAAACAGCTTAAAACAGCACTCTGATAAAGCCAGCAGTGTAGTGGCTAAGTATCCGGACTCTGCAACAAGTTGGGTTTTAAAAAAATACTTGCTTTTAAAAATTATGTGTTTATGGTGTGTGGATATGAACACAGGAGCCCCCAGAGAACATCAGAGGCCCCGGGGCTGGAGAAGACCCAAGTTCGGTTCCTGGAAATGATGTTGGTGGCTCACACACTTGGGTTTGATCGTGGCTGTCACTGTGTCATATCACGGTCTCATAGGTTTCTCCCTCACAATAGAGACTTGGAAAGATGCACAAAAAGGGCTGGAGATGAAACTCGCTGGCAGGGTGCTTGTTTGACGTGCATAAGGCCAGCAATGCAGTAAGTAAATAATACAATAAGGAGGGAGGGGTAACACGTTATGTGTGAAACAATGTCGTCAGGCACTTACTGCTTATATTAAAAGGGTTATAGAGGTAAATATCATACGCTAGAAGAATTCAGCAAGGGATGAAGTAGGCAAGACCAAAGATACTTGCAATTCCTTGGAAACAATTCCTTGCTGTATTCAGAAGAAGGCCTGTGGATCAGCCGGTGTGACACTTGGAGACTGTCTGGTACACTTCGCTTAACAGTGGTGTCTAGCGGCAAATGCTGTGTAGGAAAAGAGGATTGCCCATATGGGAGCTGACGATGTTCAGTAAGGATTGTCCCGGAAAGAGGACAAGTCTGGAAACGGTAGCCAAGTCCTGTACATTTGGAGTGGATTGATTCATCATGACCTTTAAGTCATTTCATCTTTTTCCTGGGAGCAACACTGATGCTCCCAGGAGATCTAGTTACACACACTAGAGAAACACGGATGGCATTCATCTTTAAGTCCTACAGGTGAAACAGGGTTTTAAGGTGACCGTCTTAACTTGGGTGTTGTGATGGATGCATGCTCTTTAGCACTGGGAGGCAGAGGCAGGAGTAATTTCACAAATTTAACTGGATTCAGGGCTACATTAAAAATACTATCAGTAGCTATGGGTCAGCACGGGGCTCCTGGTGATTGTGGCTTCCTGTCTGGTGTGGGAAGACATTTGACTCCTTTGACATTTTGCACAATGACTGAAGATGAACGTCCACTCTCAATCAGAGCATGAGTGAAGCTCCAACCAGACTCTGGGCAAAGTGTTGCTTACAAGGACTCCAGGGAAGCAGATTCAGAAAAGTCGTCTTTGAAATTCAAGGAAGAAAGAATGGTTGCGAGGTTTCTGGAATATCCAAATCAGGTCTACAAGCAGAAAAAGCTCATTTGAGAAAAGAACTTGCTGCAGATGTGTGTGGAGGTAGATGGCCAAAAGCAAGAATCAGAAATGCCGACAGCAAATATACAGGATCTTAAGGAAGAATATTTTAGGGGGGGAAAACGTCATTTCCGCTGCTAACAAAGAGATGAAGAGAGGTTGAACTGGTTGTAGAAACTTGTATAAAGACAGACTTGGAATAGAAAGTAGAATTCACTGTGATAAATTTCAGTTTACAGTTACTACTGACCCCTCAGCATTATGATAGCCCATGTATGTTTTCCCTGAGCTTCAACGAAATGGGAGAATATGAAGTTGGATAGTACTTATCTTGAGTGCCTAGCAGAACCTCAAGAGTAGGAAGAAGAGCAAAGATTCAGCCTTTCTTACCCCATGTTCAGAAAACTGCTAACGGCTACAGGTTATGATTAATGTGTAAATAGTATTTGAAGTGGTTTTCTTTATTAGGTTTATTCTAAAGATGTCTCATCTCCTGCCTGTCTGTAGTTTAGTTCTTCAGTGTTTTTATGATGTGAAGGAAGACAGAATAATCATCCTAAAACATGTATCTTTTTAAATACATATATATGTTTGAGACAGGGTTTCTCTGTGTAGCCCTGGCTGTCCTGGAACTCACTCCGTAGCTTTCCTGGAACTCACTCTGTAGACCAGGTTGGCCTCAGACTCACAGAGATCTGCCTGCCTCTGCCTCCTGAGTGCTGGGATTAAAGGCTTACACTACCACCCTGTTACATAAATATTGTTAAGCTGAAGGCAGCTGTGAGTAGCAGTCAAAAGAACTTTAAAAATCAAGACATAAGTTGGACTTGGTCAGTGGTACACACTTTTAATCCCAGCACTCAGGAGGCAGAGGCAGATGGATCT